>NC_079199.1:35785614-36019573 GCF_029499605.1 Hyla sarda | reverse complement strand
GGCTGTCCGGCATAGCTGGAGTTGTAGTTTTGCAACAGCTGGAGGCACCCTGGATGGGAAACGCTGAAATAGAGGTTTGTAGTTTCCTGTTGCCCATACAGGGGACAATGAATACAATAAACTATACAGAAAATAGAGATATGAGATATATTGTGGAGTTAATATACCTATACAGAGACCAAAGAAATAGTGAATTCTTAAATGGGCACTGTCAGATACAAAAACTTTTGGTATGTTGTAAAGCATGTATAACCAATAGGTTTTGCAGTTACTTTCATTAGAAAATTTACAGTATTTCATACCGAAAAAGCCAGGCAAACTGCCCCCCACCCCCACCTGCTTGGACACATACTAGTCCTGTTGTGTCCATGCATTATCACCTATGTCATGGACACACTTCCTTGATTGACAGCTGTGAGTGTAGCGCTCCCAGCTGGAGGAAAAATCCTCCCACTGTCAGCTTGTGTCCCGCTACTGTCAGTGAGGACAATCTGGGAGTTGTAGTTTAGCTAATGCTAGGGGAGATGTGAGCAGACAGCTTACTGAGGGAGGGGGGCGGAGACCTGCACAGTGAGGCCACGCCCCCTCCCTTTGAGAGGAATTCAGACTAATGAGCTAAAATAAATTAAGGTGCTAAAAACTAGATGTACATGGTCAGGATTAGGTACTGAGTGATATATTTAAAAAAAAAAAAAAAAAAAAAAAATTTGGGATCTGATGGGTACGCTGTAAAATAATCTGTCCAAATGGACTGAAATATCTGAAAGCTGAAAATATTCATTGTCAGTTTTACCATTTTAATGAATATGCTGATTTGTCATAGTGACACATCAAAAGCTCAGATCTGTGGGGTCTGAATAGGCTGATGTCCCGAAGTGTCACAATTATCCTGTGTATTTGTGTTTAAAGGACAACTGCAGCGGTATGACACTTATCCCCTATCCACAGGATAGGGGATAAGTGTTTGTTTGATCGCGGGGGGTCCAACCGCTGGGACCTCCCCGCGATCTCCCTAACGGGGTGCCGCCATTAGCGCTCATGGAGAGCGCTAAGGCGCGTAGCGTCGACCTAGAGGTCGACGGTGATGCCCCGTCTCCTCCCTGTCCCCATACAGTTCTATGGGGTAGGCGGGGAGGCACGAACGCTGCCTCCTCGCCTCTCCCATAGAGATGTATGGAGGAGGCGTGCCGGCCACAACGTCATGCTGCGGCCGGCACGCCCCCTGCACGGAACAGCCGCGGCCCTGTACAGGAGATCACGGGGGTCCCAGTAGTCGGACCCCCGTGATCAAACACTTATCCCCTATCTTGTGGATAGGGGATAAGTGTTAATCATGCTGCTGTCCTTTAATAACTCATAGGTTTGGTTTAATATCTGGGAGTTTATTTTTTATTTTTTTTAAACTTTATTTATAATTTTCCAAATAGTACAAAACAAGTACAAATGGACTCCCAACATAGGAGCATCAACAGTAACTTTAATATTAACATTAAGGTCCTCCTCACTAATATCTGGGAGGTTTTACTGCAGTTTATCCAGAATTACAAAAACATAGCTGCTTTCAAACAGCGCCACTCCTGTACTACTTTTGTGAATGGTATTGCAGTACTCAGTACTATTCAGGTGAATGATGAAGAGTTGTAATACCATATTTGGAAGAAAGTGTGTTTTTTTTTTTATTTTTTTTTATTTATTTTTTTTATCCGGGATGACCCTTTTATAAGACAACCCATCTGCCCCAGTGCTATAAATATCTGGAGAAGATCATGTAGTGGATTGTCTGCTTCCTGGTGTGATATTACTTGGCAGTCAGTATGTATTATATGCCATAGGTGGTCATGTATGTCAGACTTGTGGCATCTCCTGATTTTGTTTTAAAGGTGTACTTCACTAGAAAACTTATTTTATTTAATTTATTTTTTTTAAATCAACTGGTGCCACAAAGTTAAAACACATTTGTAAATTACTTCTATTAAAAAATCTTAATCCTTCCAGTACTTATCAGCTGCTGAATGAGCCACAGGAAGTTCTTTTCTTTTTGAATTTCATTTCTGCCTGATCACAGGGCTCTCTGCCGACACCTCTGTCCATTTTAGGAACTGTCCAGAGTAGAAGCAAATCCCCATAGAAAACCCATCCTACTCTGGACAGTTCCCAAAATGGACAGAGGTGTCAGCAGAGAGCACTGTGATCAGGCAGAAAGGAAATTCAAAAAGAAAACTACTTCCTGTGGATCATAACAGCAGCTGATAAGTACTGAAAGGATTAAGATTTTTTAATAGAAGTAATTTTCAAATCTGTTTAATTTTCTGACACCAGTTCATTTAAAAAACAATAAAAAAAAATAAAAATAATAATAATAATTTCCAGTGGAGTACCCTTTAATACTGAGACTCACCATGACATGGTTTCCCAACCAGCCTGCTTGCGGATGGCTGGAGGGATCTTGGTTGGGAAACGCTGCCCCATGAAATAACAATTTTAGAACATCTTCTTAAAACTCTGTTGTGCTGTTCCTCTGTCAGTCTATAAATGACAGAAGGATAGGGGAAATTATGTACGATCGCAGGTGTCCCGCAGTTGGGGACCCCCGTGAACTCTTTGTAGCCGCTGGCATTCTTTGCCGGGGGCTGTGACGTCACAACCACTCCCCCAGTGATGTCACGCCCCCTCCATTCATGTCTATGGGAGGGTGCGTGATTGCCGTCATGCTCCCTCCTATAGACATGAATGGAGGGGGCATAGCGTCACTAGGGGGCGTGGTCGTGATGTTACATCCCCGTTTCGGAGGCAGCGCCTGGCACGGAATGCTGGGGGCTGCACAGAGATCGTGGGGGTCCCCAGTGGCGGGACCCCTGCAATCATACACCTTATCCCCTAACCTTTGAATAGGGGATAAGATGTTTAAAGCCAGAATACCCCTTTTAATTAATGAGTTGACAACTGAGTGTTACTATTTGGGAGTGTGTCCCTGGACACTTGCATTGTCCAATTGGTGAGATTTCTGGGAAATAGGGGGATTTACCAAAAAAAACACTGGTTGTTTTTGATATCCACTAATGACACATGCTTTAGTATCAAGTCAAGCGCAGGTATTCTTATTTTCATAGGATCTAATTGTTCTTCAGTTACTGCCCGAAATATTAGAGAGAAAAGTATTTGATTTTTGCTCCTATATCGGGGCCTAGGATGGGGGGGCAGCTAGGCTCACAGGCTTTTATTAGGTGCCCAAACTTCCATGAAATGCATACTAAATATATATATATATATATATATATATATATATATATATATATATATATATATATATATATATATATATATTTATAATATTTATAATTATTATAATTTTTTTTTTTTTTCCTTCCTACACAGGATTTTTTATTTTTCTGCACATATCTTATGTTTCTATAGCTTGGTAATCACATAATCGTCCACAATATATGGCTGTCGGTGGTCAGACCTTGACAGAAAAATGGCCTCCCTAGGAATTTGGCACAATGTCCATTCACTGCCATAATAACTCATTATCTTATTATTCTCGTAAAGCCTTTAAAGCTCAGCATTTACATGCACTTCCCCGACTGTGCCTTAAGTCTGCCCACGCCAGAAGATTAAGCACTTTTGTCTATGATTGTGTTTCGGCATAAGGAGCGTTTAAGAGTTTAAAGCTCTGCTTTCCTCTGACTAATCGTAGTGGCCTGACTCACATGGCAGCTCTATGGTGACGATTGTGTATACTACCAAAAATAAGTCTGCAAATAGAATGGATTATCGGAGCAGTAAACAACCGATGTAGAGTCAAGCACTAGATTTGTCTTTGCAAAAAACAAAAAACAATTTTGCCTCTTGACATCTTAAGAAAATTGTCACATCCAGTTATTGGCAATAATCATTGAAAATAGACATGAAATGAATGATGAATAAGGCCGCCCCAGCATGAAGAGTTTTCGGCTTATCTTGACCTTTTTGGATTTGGAGTGCAAATTAGGAACTACATAATTGCGTTGTTTTTTTGTTTTTTTTTACATTCTCTGGGGAAGATTTATCAAAACCTGTCCAGAGGAAAAGTTGCCCATAGCAACCAATCAGATCGCTTCTTTCATTTTAACAAGTCCTCTGCAAAATGAAAGTAGAGATCTGATTGGTTGCTATGGGCACCTCAGCAACTTTTCCTCTGGACAGGTTTTGCTAAATCTTCCCCCTATGTCTGCACACAGCTAGTGCTTGGGATACAAGCTCACATATAGTGGAATGGGCCTAAATCTGCAGTGAATGCTGCATGTATTTTATTGTTAGTTTTGGTGCAGATTTGTAATATAATATTCCCTCCCCAATGCATTTTAATTGCATTAGGCAATGATCACACAGCAGGATTTCCACGTTTCCTGAATTCCGCATTAATTTGGCTTCAATTCTGCTTCTGTCCAGTATTTGCAGAATTTCCAGATGCTTTCCGCATGATTCCGCAGCACAGTTAGAAAAATAAATAAAATTCTTCATCTGCGCAGAACTTCAAGCCCCATTGACTTCAATATGCTTCCGCAAAAATGTAAGACATTACTTTTTATTTTATTTTTGCAAAACACGGAATGCAGAATTGATTCTGCGGAAAGACAGGTGCGAAGATTCTGCAGAGTGAATGGGACTCTGGAATCCCATTAGTGTATTGGCTTGAAATTGATGCGGAAATTCTGCCATGTGAACATAGCCGCACATTAAACAACCTTGAATCTGCGACAGTATCACTTTGCTGTAGAATTCACAATGAAATATTGCAGCAAATATGCAGTGTTTAAGTCCACCCATAGCTACCGTAACCACGGACTTGATGCTATTAAATCAATATTAATAAAGTGGAACGCAGCATAAAATCTGCAGTGGGTAAGGTATGTGTGACTCCACCCTTGTTAAATAGGATATGCTCACAGGAAGGGAGGAAACTAAAAGCTAGGAGATTGAGAAAATGTTCTGACAAAACATCGCACTGGCCGGTAACTTTGAACTTTAATAGGTCAAAGGTTGTCTACTGTTCACTGTTTAAAATCGATCACCTGAATATATAGTTGTGGTACTCAAAAGCATGGTACACTACACCTTTTGAGTCCTGCAAAAAAAAGTGTTCATTATCTTCGTTTTTTTTTTTTTTTAATAAGGTATATATGCTCCCGGAAGCATCCTTAACATGTTCACGTCCATATATTGTTTACATGTTACAAGACCTGGATATACTTGAAGACTGGACTACTATTAGAAAGGTGAGGCTTTGTAAAAAGATCTAAATAGAACTTCCTCAATGTAGTACATTTCTTGTTTTGCATACATTTCTTGTTTCACCTTTCATTTTCGTTTTTGCACTTTTTTTTTTCTCCTCGCTATTTTGCACCTACAGACCCATATAGGAGCTTGTTTTTTTTTTTTTTTGCATCACCAATTGTACTTTGTAATTACATCACTTATTTTAGAACATCAAACTTTGTAATGACATCACTTATTCTATAACATAATCTGCGGTGAAACAAAACTTTTTGTGGGGAAATAAATGTAAACTGTAGGTTCATACAGTTACAAGGATACCCAATTTATGTAGGTTTTATTTTACTACATATGTTTATTTTACATATGTTTGCTATAGAGATTTTCTCCTACTCTGGACAGATTTCAGCAGAGAGCACTGTGGGCATGATGTCAGCAGAGAGCTCTGTGCTCCAAAAATAAAATAATTTCCTCTGTAGTATTCAGCAGCTAATAATTACTGCAAGGATTATGATTTTTTTTAGTAGAAGTAATTTACAAATCTGTTTAACTTTCTGGCACCGGTTGATTTAAAAAATAAAATAAAAGTTTCCCACCGGAGTACCCCCCCCCCCCCCCCCCCCAAAAAAAAAAAATGATGCACCAAAATTAGATGCGCAAACTACATACACCAAAATTAGAATGTTTAAAATTATCTTCTGAGCCCTATAACTTTTTTATTTTTTAACATATGGGGCTATATGAGGGCAAATTTTTTGCGCCGTGGCCTTTAGTTTTTATCGGTACCATTTTTGTTTTAGATGGGAATTCTTGATCGCTTTTTAATAAATGAAAAATTATTTTTTTTTAATGATATATGAAGTGACCAAAAATGCACAACTTTGGACTTTTAGTATTTTTTTTTTTTTTTTTTTGTTTTACGTGTACATCATCGACCGTGCAGTTTAGCGAACCTTTATGTTTTAATAGTTCGAACATTTATGCATGCGGTGGTACCACATATGATTATTTTTGTTACATTATTTTATTTAGGAAATGGGGGGGGGGGTGCAGATTTCATTAGTGGAGGGGCTTATTTGTATTTTTTTTTTTTTACACTTTTTTACTCTCAGCTGATCGGGACATCGTAATTTCATCGCGATGGTCCTGCTCAGTTCTGCTAAGCTGCCTGGATGGTTTCACCTTCATTTTAGACCCAGCTATCAACTTTGATTGTGGCGTCTAAAGAGTTAATGCCATATCATTCATAGCGCACCCCCCCCTCTATATACATTTGCCGGTGCTGCACTATGAATAAAAGGTATATTAAAATTAGCAGCACCTATAGTGCCGGCAGCCGGCACTATGCGTTGCTAATAGAGATAGCTTTCATTCATAGCGCAGCCTGGTATATGTATATAGAAGCGCTGGGGGGTGCAGACATATACATATGCTGGCACTGTGCTATGAATGAAAAGTATTTCTATCAGCAGAGTCGGGCCGGCTGATACTGCTGCTAGAATGCTTTTCATAGCGCAGCCCGGCATATGTATATAGATGGCAGCCTGCGACAGTACATTATACATGCGCTGCGGGGGGTTACTTGCGCCAGCGGGGGTATACATTTATTAATGCGCCGGCGGGGGATATATAATTATAAATGCACTGGCGGGGGTCATATATTTATAAATGTGCTCCAGCGCTTTTAATATATCCCCCTGCTTCTCACAATGTTCATTTTTAAATCTCCCGCTGGTAGCCCTGATCGGCTCCTCCAGTACCGGCCATTCAGGGTTCAGGGATCCCTGCAGGGGATTTAAAAATGAAAGTTAAAACACACCGATATATCGCAAGGTTGCCGAGCACGCCGCCCGCTTCCCTGCTTAATAACTTCAGATCGCATCGGGTCTCAGAAGTGAAACCTGGTGCGATCAATCCCTCAGCTCCTGTACTACAATCCCCATCATGGAACAGACTCTCTGTTCCACAATGGGGGTAGTAGTACAAGCACTAATGTAGCCTCCCCAGCCACAGGCAGACTCCTACAGCCAGAGAATTACTACTACCATCATGGAATAAAGTCTGTTCCATGATGGGAGTAGTAGTAGTCCCTAAGCACTGCAGGAGTCTGCTGATGTCACCTCTTCTGAGCATGCTCAGAAGTTATAATGGATATTATAAACCAGGTGAAAACAGATGACATAAAGGCTCATCCGTCAGCAATAGACTTTATTGTTAAAAATAACGGCGGTTAATTTACCCGTTTCTTGTGACTAAAGAAAAATAAGTGCATGTGCAGTTTTTTCTTCCGTCACAAATAACGTCCATTATTCATGACGGGCTATAACAGGTCATAACGGATAATCAAAAATCCCATAGACTTGAGTGGGATTTTGTAACGGACATTTAACATCCGTTATTAAGGCTTTTCTAACAGATGTTTATAACGCATCTTTTAACGGCTGAATTTTATAGTGTGAAAGGGGCATAAGAATCTGTGGAGCTTTCACTTTCTGTGCAGCTTTCAATCAAGCTCAGTACAGAGAAACACTTCCTGAATTTGGACTCCTGCTAGGCCATGAAGAGACCAAACTCCCTGTATTAATTGTGGCAGGGAACAGAACAGAGCCCCCTAGTAGCCGTATTTTATATTAAATTTTAAACACATTTATGTTGATATTTTAAAAGCAAGTGAATGGAAAAGTGTCTAATTACACAGGGAACACTATATTAAAGTTTTATTTGGTGACAGGTACTCCTTAAATTTATTTTTTATTTTTTTGTATCAGGCCATGGCAACTCTGGGTCCTCATCGTGTAAAGGCAGAAGGTAAGTTATCAACACATTACTGATTACTTTAGAACACTTTTACGTTCACGTCAGACAAGCATATCTATTGCTGAGTGCAACGGAAAACACACTTACTTATCCCAAAACTAAAATCACTATGTAATGCAACAATGTAACATTTACCACAGGAGACATATTGCCTCACAGTGCATCCAGGCATGCAGCACCTGATATGCAAAGAACTGACACCCCATCTGGTAAGTAGTTGGCGGTTGCTACACTCACATAGTTGTACCGGCAATCTGATAGTAGTTCCTCAAATGCTGATTGTGAATATATGCAGATGGCACTGTCACTTCGAAAGGGCTTTAACATGTTTAAATAAAAAATTTTTTTTTTTAAATTCTAAAGTTTTGATGTGAGATCCCAACCGATCAGAAGAACAAGCTAGGTGATGTGCGTGGAATTTCTTACACTCCCCTGCTCGGGGTGACCTTTGTCTCACTGCTCCATAGACTTAATGGAGCAGCAAGACAAAGATCGCTATGAGCCTGGAGTAAACTGTGATACTACCCTTAAAGGGTACTCTGCCCATAGACATCTTATCTCCTATCCAAAGGATGGGGGATAAGATGTCTGATCGCAAGGGTTTTAGACGCCGAGACACCCCCACTATCTCCGACCTGGCACCCGAATAATCTGCTGCCATGGCGGATTACAAGCGGCCACAGCTGCCACGCCCCCTCCCACTGGCAGTAATGGAGGGGGCGTGACAACCACAGCTGCCCGAAGCCTAGCACAGCTGGCGTTCTGAACATAAATGTGCCGCACATTGCGAGGGGTCCCAGAGGCTGGACCAAGCCAGTAATAACATGCTTGGCCGCTACAGTGAACAGAACAATCTACTTCCAGCCCCATTCACTGTGGAGAGTGCGGGCACCAATAGCTGTTCAATGGGGATGCTGGCACCCCTCAATCAGCAATCGATGGCTTATCATGAGGGCCATCAATCATGTCGGCCTGGAAAACCACTTTTAAATGCAGAACAGCTCAGTATTCTGCTACTTAAAATACCATTACACCTGTAATTAGAGATAGTTGAATCTACAGAAGGATTTTATTTTATTTATTTATTCAGTCTTGGGAAAAAACCAGGCTTTTCCGTGGAATCAGACTCTGAACACTGGGAAAGCGGTACAACAATTTTAAGTGTTAAAGAATTGATGGCCGATTTATTACATTCAGATTGGTGCTCAATAAGCAATGTGAATGCATTTGTTCTGATGTACTGAAAGTTGCTTTCCTCTAATGTTAAGCTCGACATATACTATAGATTTGTATCGGCTCAACCTGCTGATTATAGGAGGAGCAGCCAACTATCAATGTATTGTTGTTTGCCTCTGGTGTTGGCTTCACCACAAAGTCCACTTCTCTTTAAGCGAATAGGATGGCTCTCTACCCAAGTGTATCCCATCCAGTGTGTCTCCAGCTGTTGCAATACTACAACTCCCAGCATGCCCGGCTGTCCGAGCTTGCTGGGAGTTGTAGCTTTGCAACAACCGAAGACACAATGTTTGTGGGAGCACTTCTCTAGCCAGTGTCCATATCGCAAGCCAATGCTCCATAAAAATTTTTAAAAAAAATTCTAAACACTTAATCTAAGGCACAACTATAAATTAAGATTTTCAAGATGGGAGCATCCCTGTGTGTTATCTGGAAGAACACTGTACTATCCCTGCTGTGTCTTGTGTTTTTTGTTTTTCCTGCCCTCAGTTACCGTAAAGATGGAAAAGCATCAGTTCAGCGCCAGGTCAGAAGATGGTCGTCTGCATTACAATGGAGAGTGGTATGGTCGGGGGCAGACCATCTGCATTGACAAGAAAGACGAGTATCCAACCAGGTAGAGATGTAGAATGTAATAATAGCAGTGACTGAATTAAAAACTAACACACTTCGTTGAAATATATCTTCATTAAATGGAGACAAAAATACACTGCTCAAAAAAAATTAAGGGAACACTTAAACAACACAATGTAACTCCAAGTCAATCACATTTCTGTGAAATCCCACTGTCCACTCAGGAAGCAACACTGATTGACAATCAATTTCACATGCTGTTGTGCAAATGGAACAGACAACAGGTGGAAATTATAGGCAATTAGCAAGACATCCCCAATAAAGGAGTGGTTCTGCAGGTGGTTACAACAGACCACTTCTCAGTTCCTATGCTTCCGTGTCTGTCAGCGTAATGTCAAGAGCATGGAGGTGCTACCAGGAGACAAGCCAGTACATCAGGAGACGTGGATGAGGCCGTAGGAGGGCAACAACCCAGCAGCAGGACCGCTACCTCCGCCTTTGTGTAAGAAAAATGACCTCCAGCAGGCCACAAATGTGCATGTGTCCACTCAAACTATCAGACACAGACTCCATGAGGGTGGTATGAGGGCCCGATGTCCACAGGTGGGGGTTCTGCTTACAGCCCAACACCGTGCAGGACATTTGGCAATTGCTAGAGAACACCAAGACTGGAAAATTTGCCACTGGCGCCCTGTGCTCTTCACAGATGAAAGCAGGTTCACACTGAGTACATGTGACAGTCTGGAGATGCCGTGGAGAACGTTCTGCTGCCTGCAACATCATCCAGCATGATCGGTTTGGCAGTGGGTCAGTAATGGTGTGGGATGGCATTTCTTTGGGGGGGGGGGGGGGGGGGCACAGCCCTCCATGTGCTTGCCAGAGGTAGCATTGTCCTATCGTGAGATCAGACCCCTTGAGACCATATGCTGGTGCGATTGGTCCTGGGTTCCTCCTAATGCAAGACAATGCTAGACCTCATGTGGCCATAGTGTGTCAGCAGTTCCTGCAAGAGGAAGGCATTGATGCTATGGACTGGCCCACCCGTTCCCCAGACCTGAATCCGATTTGAGCACATCTGGGACATCATTTCTCGCTCCATCCACCAACCCCACATTGCACCACAGACTGTCCAGGAGTTGGCGGATGCTTTAGTCCAGGTCTGGGAGGACATCCCTCAGGAGACCATCCGCCACCTCATCAGGAGCATGCCCAGACGTTGTAGGGAGGTCATACGGGCACGTGGAGGCCACACACACTACTGAGCCTCATTTTGTCTTGTTTTAAGGACATTACATCAAAGTTGGATCAGCCTGTAGGGTGGTTTTCCATTTTGATTTTGAGTGTGACTCCATATCAAGACCTCCATGGGTTGATAACTTTGTTTTCAGCACATTCAACTATCAATGGAAATAAAACACACACAAATTATGTAAAGACAAAAGTATTTCATACGATTAGTTAATTCATTCAAATCTAGGATGTTTTATCTTAGTGTTCCCTTTTATTTATTTTTTTATTGAGCAGTATATGTTTGCTCTGTTCACTGACTCTGGATAACAGCCTATTCCTCCAATCCCTCTCATGTTGCCGAGTACAAATGGAATATAGAGCTTGCACATATTTCATATATACCCAGTGTGGGTGCCAGTGCAAGATACCAGCTATTGAAATGTTATAGGCGTTCTAACTCTCTAGCAGAGATCTGCAGTAGAGATGAGCAAACTTACAGTAAATTCGATTCGTCACGAACTTCTCGGCTCGGCAGTTGATGACTTTTCCTGCATAAATTAGTTCAGCTTTCCGGTGCTCCGGTGGGTTGGAAAAGGTGGCTACAGTCCTAGGAGACGCTTTCCTAGGAATGTATCCACCTTTTCCAGCCCACCGGAGCACCTGAAGGCTGAACTAATTCACGCAGGAAAAGTCATCAACTGCCGAGCCGAGAAGTTCGTGAATTTACTGTAAATTCGCTCATCTCTAATCTGCAGTCTATATACAGTGGGGCAAAAAAAGTATTTAGTCAGCCACCAATTGTGCAAGTTCTCCCACTTAAAAAGATGAGGCCTGTATTTTTCTTACATGGGTATACCTCAACTATCAGACATGAGAAAAAGAAATCCATAAAATCTCATGGTCTGATTTAAAAAAAAAAAAAAATGTATTTGCAAATTATGGTGGAAAGTAAGATTTGGTCAATAACAAAAGTTAATCTCAATTCTTTGTTATATACCCTTTGTTGGCAATGACAGAGGTCAAATGTTTTCTGTAAGTCTTCACAAGGTTTTCACACACTGTTGCTGGTATTTTGGCCTATTCCTACATGCAGATCTCCTCTAGAGCACTGATGTTTTGGGGCTGTCGGTGGGCAACATGGACTTTCAACTCCCTCCAAAGGTTTTCTATGGGGTTGAGAGCTGGAGACTCGCTAGACCACTCTTGGACCTTGAAATGCTTCTTATGAAGCACTCCTTCATTGCCTGGGCGGTGTGTTTGGGATCATTGTCATGCTGAAAAACCCAAATACTCTTCTGGGTCATCCAAATGCTCTCTAGCAAACGTCAGACAGGCCTGAACATGTACTGGCTTAAGCAGGTGGACACGTCTGGCACTGCATGATTTGATTCCCTGGCGACGTAGTGGGTTACTGATGGTAGCCTTTGTTACTTTTGGTCCCATCTCTCTGCAGGTCATTCACTAGGTCCCCCCCCCCCCCCCCCGTGTGGTTCTGGGATTTTTGCTCACCGTTCTTGTGATCATTTGACACCACTGGGTGAGATCTTGCGTGGAGCCCAGATTAAGGGAGATTATTAGTGGTCTTGTATGTCTTCCATTTTCTAATAATTGCTCCCACAGTTGATTTCTTCACACCAAGCTGCTTGCCTATTGCAGATTCAGTCTTCCTAGCCTGGTGCAGGTCTACAATTTTATTTCTGGTGTCTTTTGACAGCTCTTTGGTCTTGGAGTGTGACTGAGGGTGTGTGTGTGTGTGTGTGTGTGTGTGTGTGTGTGTGTGTGTGTGTGTGTATTTTTTTTTTATTTATTTTTTTTATACTGATAAGTTCAAACAGGTGCCATTAATACAGGTAACAAGTGGAGGACAGAGGAGACTCTTAAAGAAGTTACAGGTCTATGAGAGCCAGAAATGTTGCTCGTTTATAGATGACCAAATGCTTATTTCTCTATCTGCTCCATTGGGGGACACAGACCGTGGGTGTATGCTGCTGTCTCTAGGAGGTATGACACTATGGCAACAAAAGTCGGCTCCTCCCAGCAGGATATACCCGCCTCCAGGCCCTGAGGTAATCCGTTTTAAGCTTAGTGTCTAAGGAGGTGGACATGGTCTGGAGTTCTCTCCAGACCAGGTCTTATGTTTTATTATTTTCCTAGATTTAGGGATGTTAGATTTTTTTTTTATTCCATAAAACTGCGACTCACTGTTTCCCCATTGCGAGTAAGGGGGCACAGACATTGCGTATATGCACTGTTCACCCCCTTTCGCCAACGGTCAGCGCCTGGGTTTGTACCTCATGGGTCTGGGTCACCCTATCTCCCTGCTTTCCTCGTTCACACATGGTAGCCCGGCATGATGCAGGTGATAAAAGCTGGCTGAAGACTTCATAGGAAGACTTCATGAGGTAAGTTCTTCTGACTGAGGTGAGTATATTTCCCTTTCTCCTTAGGTGCAGATTTGCAACATCTGGAGACCCTCAGTTTTTGGCCTACCTTTTTCATGGGTCTAATGGGGCTGGCCTGGTCATCTCAATCTCTAATCGCTCTCTAGGGCCGCCTCACACGTTCCCATTCACCTGAAGAACTTGTGGAAGAGGTTTCTGATTCGGCCTCTGACTCAGAGGACCGCACGGATGTGCCTAATGTGGTGTACTCATTGGTTGCGGCCATAAGAGACACCTTCCATCTAAAGGACCCAGGAACTTCTGACGTGGCTCCAGAAGTCTCCTTTCTTTGTGCCCGACCGGCACTCAAGACTTTCAGCTCTCACGCTGAATTTTACGCCCTGCTGGTATCTGCCTGAAGTCACCCTGACAAGAAGTTTCAGAAAACGAAGAAGGTTCAAGCGCGGTATTTTCTTCGCCAAGGACCTCATTGCTCGGTGGACCTCCTCTCCAACTGTGGATCCCCCGGTCTCCCACCTCACTAAGGCACCTACCCGGCCGTTGGCTGATGCGGCTGCCTTCAAGAATCCAGCGGACATGAAGGTGGATATTTTGGCAATCTCTGCCCTTGAGGCAGCAGGTTCTTCCTGCTTTTGCTTCTGCCTGGGTGTCAAAGGCCCTTTTTAGTATGGTCTTCCAACTCCGCCAGGGTAGTCTTCAAGATCCCTCCGGAGGATTTATTTAATCTAGCTCTCCGATGCTCTGCAGCCGGAGATTTTTCTGTGTTCTGCTTCCATGTGCAGCCACTGTGCTGCCTTTACCACAAGCTACCTGGTAGCCACCGTCCCTTCATGTGGCTTTAAGCCTGGAATGCGGACTCCACCTTCAGGAAGTGAGGCGACGGGCTGAAAAAGAGTTGTTTGTTACCTCTGGTAAGACTCACAGAACCGCCTTCCTTCGTAAGTTCTCCTTCCGGTTCTGCGGACCTTTGGTACCAACAAAGGGTCCAGCCAGGCGCCTTCATGGGAAGAGGGCTCCTCTTTCCGATCCCATTCCTCCCGGAGGTCGGCTATCCGTTCCGGCCGTTTGGCGGCCCAATCAGGCACCCGTAGGCCTTCCTCAGCCTGAAGGGTCTCCCCCACCCACCGACCTCTCTCGGGTGGTTGGTCGTCTCTTACCCTCCGGGATGCCTGGACATGCAGCTTCAGGGAAACGTTTTCTAGGTTTATTCTAACCTCTCTGTGGTCTCCAAGAAAGGAGTTTCTGTGCACCCAGTCTTGGTTCCCGAGTATCTCAGCCAGCACCTTGCGTTCCCATCCCGAATGGAGTCTCTCCGTTCGGTGCTGGTGTTCATGGTTCAAGGGGAGTTTTCGTTCCTCGGTGGACATCAAGGATGCCTGCCTCCACTTCTCATTGTTTCCCGGTCATCAGCGGTACCTCCGCTCTGCAGTTCCGGACGGTCATTTTCTATTGTGGCTATCCATTTCGGTCTTGCCACTTCTCCGCGGACCTTTACCAAAGTCCTGGCGCCTGTGATAGCCTTTTTTGTACAACAACAACAACAGTTGTATCTGGGATTCCTTATTTGGACTACCTCCTGATCGGAGCTCCAGCCAGGACCCAGATCCTGGAGAGTCTTAAGGTCTGGAGGTTGAGACTGTCTCACTTCGGTTGGATGGTCATTTGGGACAAGCCCAACCGCTCTCCTGGGGCTCCAGTTCAATGCGGCCTCTGCCCGCTTTCGACTCCGCCAACTCTTTTTCAAGAGTCTGATGCCTTCGGCTCCCTGCTCCCAGTTTCCATTCGCTTTTGCATGGATGTCCTGGGTCGATTGGCGGCGGCCGTGGAGGCCGTGCCATTTGCCCAGTTTCATCACCGACCTCTTCAACTGGTGATTTTCTTCCGGTGTGACAGGTCTCCATTGTCTCTCTGCTGCAAGATCGTTCTCTCTCGTCAGTCTTGTTGGTCCCTTCTATGGTGGCTTTGTTTTCCCCCTCATTTTTTTCGGGGGTGTTCCATCCTGTCCATCCCTGCCCATCTGTCAGGCTGGGGAAATGTTTTCAGGGGCCGCCCGGTCTGGGGTCTTGGTCCCCCGAGAAGCTTTTTCCCCTTCATCATTTTGGGGGCTAGGGCAATTCTTTCTTTTCTTGCTTTTTGGGAATTTCCCTCCTGTGCGGAACTCTGGTTTCCGGCCATCTGTTATCTTCAGTTCGGCCGTCCCTAGGATGTGATCTTCTCGGCCGGTCCTCAGTCGTCCAAGGCCACTGGTCCCTACATCCAGGGGTGTTTGCTGTGATCTGCATCCCCTGGGGTGCTCCAGGCGTGGACCTCTGCTTGTCCTGCCACAACCGAAGCGTTCCTCTCTTGGTCGAGCCTTGCCCTACCTTATCTGTTTCCTCCCTTTCTTCTCCTTTCGGGGTCTTGAGGAAACTCTCAGTGGGACGTTTCCGCCATTCTAGTGGCCCAGCCTGGGCCCGGCGGGTGTGGTACGTCGTCATGGTCAGGCTCCTGAACGACTTAACGTTGCGCCTTCCCTATCGTCCAGACCTCCTATCTCAGGACTCCTGTGCCACCCCTATTACCGTCTCTGCTTGACGGCATGGCGGGCGAGACCGCGGTTTTGAGAGCCGCGGTTTCTCTTCCAAAGTCATTCGCACCATGCTCAAGACTCGTAAGTCCTCCCCGGCAAAAATTTACCACCGTACCTGGCTGTCTTATTTCAGTTGGTGTGAAGCTCAGGTCTTGTGTCCTGTTACCTTTTCGGTTTCCCGTCTTCTCTCTTTCTTGCAGTCGGGATTGGAACTGGGGTTGTCTCTCAGTTCCCTTAAGGGTCAGGTTCGGCCCTTTCTTTTCCAGTGTCCTCTGGCTTCTAATTCTCATGTCCGGACCTTCCTTCAAGGAGTGGCGCATGCTTCCCCTCCTTATCTGTCACCTTCTCCCCCTTGGGACTTGAATCTGGTTCTGGGGGTACTCTAAGGTGAACCTTTTGAACCCCTTGGGGAGGTGTCCCTGCGCCTCCTTTCTTGGAAAGTGACGTTTTCTTGTTATCTCCTCCATTCGGAGAGTGTCTGAACTTGCAGTTCTCTCCTGCCGTTCTCAGTTTCTGGTGCTTCACCAGGGCAAGGTTGTCTTCCGGCCAGATCCTTCCTTGTTGCCTAAGGTTGCTTTGGCCTTTCATCTCAATGTGGACATTGTTCTTCCGTCCTTTTGTCCCGCTCCTTCTCATTCTAGGGAGCATTTACTCCACAAACTGGATGTGGTTTGGGCTGTTATGTATTACCTCTCTATCTTTTCTTTGTTTCGTCAGTGCAATTCCTTTTTCGTCCTTACGGAAGGTCGTCGTAAGGGACAACCTGCTTCCAAGGCTACCACTTCTCGGTGGATCCGGTCTGCCATTTCGGAAGCCTATCGCTGTAGGGGGAAGATTCCTTCCTTCAGTCTTGTGGCTCATTCTACCTGTTTCTGTTGGGGCATCCTGGGCTCTCCAGAACAAAGCCTCGGCCTCGCAGATTTGCAGGGCGGCTACTTGGTCGTCTTTGCACACTTTCTCGAGGTTCTACCGGGTTCATACCTTCGCATCAGCTGATGCTAGTCTGGGCCATAGACTACTGCAGGCGGCAGTGGAACAGCAGTCTGCCTGACTTTCTGCCCACCCAAGGGATGGCTTTGGTATGTCCCAAGGTCTGTGTCCCCCAATGGAGCCAATAGAGAAAAGGAGATTTTTTTTAACACTTACTGTAAAATCTTTCTTGAAGGATCCATTGGGAGACACAGCTCCCGCCCTTTTGGGTTTCTCTTTGGTTCTCTGTCCGAGGGTGTGTTCAGTTATATCTTTTCTTCTGGTTCTCGGACAGTTTGTGTTTTTTCTTTGACCGGTCAGTCCTCTCCTGTTGCTCTGGTAGTAAAACTGATTACCTCAGGGCCTGGAGGCGGGTATATCCTGCTTGGAGGAGCAGACTTCTTTGTTGCCATAGTGTCATACCTCCTAGAGACAGCAGCATACACCCACCGTCTGTGTCCCCCAATGGATCCTTTGAGAAAGAGATTTTACGGTAAGTTAAAAAATCTCCTTTTTCCACCATAATTTGCAAATTCTTTAAAAATCAGACAGTGATTTTATGGATAATTTTTTTTTTCCCCCCCTCATTATGTCTCATAGTTGAGGTATACCTATGATGACAATGACAGGCCGCTCATCTTAAAGGGGCTATCCAGGAAAAATAAAATAAAATATATATATATATATATATATATATATATATATATATATATATATATATATATATATATATATATATATATATATATATAATCTCTATATCATCAACTGGCTCCAGAAAGTTAAACAGATTTGTAAATTACTTCTATTAATAAATCTTAATCCTTTCAGTACTTATGAGCTGATGAAGTTGAGTTGTTCTTTTCTGTCTAAGTGCTCTCTGATGACACCTGTCTCGGGAACCGCCCAGTTTAGAAGCAAATCCCCCCATAGCAAACCTCTTCTACTCTGTGCAGTACCCAATACAAGCAAAGATGTCAGCTGAGTGCACTGTTTCCCGACAGAAAACAACAACTCAACTTCAGCAGCTGATAATTATTGAAAGGATTAAGATTTTTTTTTAATAGAAGTAATTTACAAATCTGTTTAACTTTCTGGAGCCAGTTGATATAAAAAAATTTTTTTTCCTGGAATACCCCTTTTAAGTGGGAGAACTTGCACAATTGTTGGCTGACTAAATACTCTTTTGCCCCACTGTAGATCACAAGCTGGTGCAACTGGATTAACTAACGTCAACCCTGTAATGGATAACCACTAAGCATATACATTATGTATCCAATGCATGCGGCAATACATTGACATTTATGACTTCCACTCAAGCTAGTATTTAGGGAAGCTTGTCCATGTTTGTTGATGGTAGCCATATGTAGGGGGCTAGTTCAGACCCTTTTTGACAGTATGGTGTAGGATAACCAAGCTGCCATCCAGCTTTGCTGGTTTGGGATGTATGTTACTAAAATGGATTTCCTTAAAGAACATTGTTTTAATATTGAAAAGCCTCTGAGCGTGCCCCTCCAAATCAATAGGGAATACGTGCTTTGGACCTTAAACAGTTAACTGAAGCTATAGGTATCTTTTGTTTCTGGAGGAGCTGGCACATCTACTATACAGGTGGCCTGCAATGCTTAATTTATCCTCTGGGGGCATTGCAAGTGAATTAAAGGAGAACTGTAGTGCAATATAACTTATCCTTCGGATAGGGGATAAGTTATATTGCACTACAGTTCTCCTTTAAAGGGGTATTCCAGGAAAACTTCTTTTTTTTATATATCAAGTGGCTCCAGAAAGTTAAACAGATTTGTAAATTACTTCTATTAAAAAATCTTAATCCTTTCAATAATTATCAGCTGCTGAAGTTGAGTTGTTGTTTTCTTCTAGCAACAGTGCTCTCTGCTGACGTCTCTGCTTGTCTCGGGAAGTGCACAGAGTAGAAGAGGTTTGCTATTAGGATTTGCTTCTAAACTGGGCAGTTCCCGAGACAGGTGTCATCAGAGAGCACTTAGAGAGAAAATAACTCAACTTCAGAAGCTCATAAGTACTGAACGGAATAAGATTTTTTTTTAGTAGAAGTAATTTACAAATCTGTTAAACTTTCTGGAGCCAGTTGATATATAATTTTTATTTTTTTCCTGGATAACCCCTTTAAGTATTTTGCTTCCAGTGTCTGCAGATTACAGCTGATTTACAGAGGTCACAAAGAGGTACAACCTGTTATCTGGTTATAGTCATGAGATTCTTCTAGTAAATGTGTCATTTGAATTTGTGGAATTTATTTGATTTCCTGAATGCCACAAATTAAATTCTCTCTTGACTACCCATGTTACAATGTGAACAGCTTTGTGGCACTGGACTCTTACTTTGATTAGGACACATGAGATATTTACCGGCATATGATCTTGCCACGTGTAATCAGCTTGTCCTTTTTGTCTTTTCTTGTAGTGCCATCATCACGACAGTAAACAGTGATGAGGTCTGGTTTAAGAGGCCAGATGGCAGCAAGTCTAAATTGTACATTTCACAGCTACAAAAAGGGAAATACAGTATCAAGCACATCTGACTGGAACAGGGGTCTGCACTTGTCCGACTCAAGGATTTTTAGGACTGAACTGGTGCCAAGTCATAGGAAGGCTGTCGTAACTCTTATGACTCCTATTGTGAAGTATATTCGGGATCGTGTATCTGAGCATGTGCCGTAAATCATGACTGTGTATCTGTGTGTACAGTGTTGTGTTATACAATGTCAGGATAATCATTCATAAGAAGACATATGAAAACCTCCTGACCTCACCAAGCTGCTGACATCTTTTGGGCAAGCCCTTCCGCCACTCTATTCCATGAGGGTGCCTAAGGAGGATGTTGTATTAAGTCGGAAAAGAAGACATTGCTGTGCCAAAGCAAGTGGTGATATGGGGCAGTATTAAAACATGAGATTATCTTTATATATACATTTATGTATTCCAACAACTCTTTAGAGAACGAGGAAAGATCTATGACAATTTTGAATGGCTGCAGGATCAATGCATGACGTCTTATTGTGTTCTGTTTAAAGAACCTATAAAAGTCCTTTAGGCGCTTTGTTGCGGTTTCCTCCATTCATAGGTGTAAAGCTACCATTCAGATGAAGTACCATATAGTTCTATATTGAAACTCTTCTTAAAATCAAAATGTTCTACAAAGTAAATCTACTTGGAGAACGGCGAAAGTGTTTGCTGAACATCTATTCACTGTAAGTGTTTTCAAGGTAAATAAGAGAACCCATTGAAAGGTAAAGTCTGCATTGCAATTTCCAAGGAAACAAGGTGCAGGTAGGGACCAATAACACTATTAAGCCTTTGACAAGTAAAGATAAAACCTGTATTATGTGCAGGGATCATAATGAAGTGTCAGCCCCTAAACTTAATCACTGCTAATCCATTTTGGGTCTAGATTATAATATATAAATAATGAAATTATTTTTGAGTTGCACCCCTGCACTGTGGTGGTATCTAATGTTGCCTTCATATCCTTATCATTGTAGACCTGACCTTTTTCTATATGGTATTATTATTACTACCTATTATATTGTGTTACATTAATTTTCTATTTGTGCCAAACATGATTCCAGGTATTTTATATATTTCATATATGTATATTCTTTTGTAATTTTGGTTTGTGAACGTTCTAGGTCTTTTATCCATAGCTACTTTCAGTCCCCATGAAAAGATTCCCATGAAAAGACACTATGGGGGGAATTTACTGATACTAAAACTTTGACCAATAGTCTTTAAAACGTACCTGTCATATCCTACAATTTTTTTTTTTTTTATGTTACTCAGTACTTAAGCCTGATCATGCCCATATATTCCTATCACAATTACCTTTCAATGTGTTGCACACTTGGATTGTCATCCTGTGCTTTGGAGGGGTGGTGTCTCTCACTCTGCATGACTCCTCTTCCTCCCTGAGTCTGCTGTGCTGGGTATTTTCATCCAACCACTCCTGGCTGCTCTGTAACCCCTTCCTCCTGCTAGTCCCGCCTTCACTTACTGGATTTTGTCCAAGCTTGTGTTTCAGCTAGGACAACGATGATGCTGCAGCTGGACAGGACCATGTTCTGGATGGTATGGGGAAGTTTTATTAGCAAGGTTAACATTTTGCCAAGATGGGCACAGTCAGATTCAGAAACCTTTTATAAGTTGTAAATCAAAAATGTAGCTGTCAATAAAAACGACGTTTGATGTTTCAGACATGTCAAAAGTTGTTGATTGCATCGGGTCCATCTAGACTTCTATGCGGAGAAATGTTAGGGTCTTTTGGCCGACCAGGAAGTAGAGGTCAAGTCTTCCCGCTTCCTCAGCTAATAACTCTCGATCGCAGTGGGGTCTCAAGAGTGAGACCTGGGTCGATCAATATTTTTTGACAGGTCTGATCGACATGTCTGTAATTGTTTTTTAATTATAGTAACGCTTTAAATGCACCAGATATATTTCAGTGGCTCAGGCTGTTTTGATAAATATGGTGCATCTCTAGATTGTCTATTATGCCGGAATTATGTGCCAACAATTTGGTGCATCAAAGGGGTATTCCACTGCACCAGCGTTCAGAACGCCCCTCCCATAGACCTGCATTAAGGGGATGTGACATCACGACCCCCGCAGCCCTCACCCAGAACAAAATGGCAGTGGAGTAACCCTTTAAGGATATGCCCCTTTTTAGGACAAGACTCAAAATAAATGTTGTGTTCTAAGTCATGGAAGTCATTTTTGTTTTGTGCAAGAATAATGGCACATTTGCAATAGTAAATTATCCCCACTGAGAGTAAGACTGATCATATCACTTTTTTTTATACAGTTATGCAATTATTGACTATATTATCCTATCAGTGCTGTGGTTGCCATTCCTCCATATATTTAGAATTGTGAAGACCCTTATGTGAAATATCGGGTAGCTTTCACTCTAGATTCAGGCGATCAGCTCTCCCATACTGTATGTCAATGGGAATGGAGCCAAGTCCAAAAAGATGGAATTGCTGATCTATAAATGGGGAAGTAAATTTCCTGAGTTCCAAACAGATATTAAGGCTTCAATAATATATAATGACTATAGCGTTAGATATGAAGCGAGAACCAGACTGTCATAAAGGAAGTATATACAAAACTTACATTTATTTAGATCAAAACTATTAAAAGGCTATAAAGGGTAAGAACACTTTTCTTAAAATCAGCTGCTAAACAGTTAATGCAAAATCCCTTTTTTTTCTGTTTACATATTGGGCAGAGCGACCTTGCTGTAAAGTTTTTGGTATTTCAGAGATTTACTGACGCTTGCAATGTGGCCTGTAGGCTGGCACCATTAGACTAGCTCTATGTAATAGTCTAGTATTTCTGTCCTGTGAATAGGGGATAAGTATTTATGTTCCAGAGTTCCCCTTTAATATCTGCTTATGTACCGGAGTTCCACTTGAAGTGAGTCTAGTGTGTCTTTACCCTTAGGTCAGGTTCACACTACAGAATTTCCTAGCAGAATTTAATTTTGAAAATCCGCTTGGAAATTTAGATGCAGCAGAGTTCCATGGCTGGCAGTGGGATTCCGCTGCACCGTACCCACTGCTGAGTTTTCAAGGCGGACTTTCCGCCCGGAAAATCTCCTCGAAAAAATTCTACCTGAACGTTGAACTTGTGTAATGTTCTGGCAGATCTCCGCTCTGCAGACATTGCCGTCTATGGACAGCTTTGTCTGGCCCTAGCGTCAACTGATTCAGTTGGTGCTGGCAGCACTGGAATTCTCCAGTGTGAACCCGGCCTTACATGTGTATGTGCTCTCCTGCTGCTCAGTTGATGGTTATACAGTCATGGCCGTAAGTGTTTGCACCCCTGAAATTTTTCAAGAAAATGAAGTATTTCTCACAGAAAAGGATTGCAGTAACACATGTTTTGCTATACACATGTTTATTCCCTTGTGTGTATTGGAACTAAACCAAAAAAGGAGGAAAAAAGCAAATTGGACATAATGTCAAACTCCAAAAATGGGCTGGACAAAATTATTGGCACCCTTTCAAAATTGTGGATGAATAGGATTGTTTCAAGCATGTGATGCTCCTTTAAACTCACCTGGGGCAAGTAACAGATGTGGGCAATATAAAAATCACACCTGAAAGCAGATAAAAAGGAGAGAAGTTCACTTAGTCTTTGCATTGTGTGTCTGTGTGTGCCACACTAAGCATGGACAACAGAGGAGGACTGTCTGAGCACTTGAGAACCAAAATTGTGGAAAAATATCAACAATCTCAAGATTACAAGTCCATCTCCAGAGATCTAGATTTGCCTTTGTCCACAGTGCGCAACATTATCAAGAAGCTGTCCTGCAGGCTCAGGGAGCACCAGTGTCAGCGCAAACTATACATCGACATTTAAATGAAATGAAACTCTATGGCAGGAGATCCAGGAGGACCCCACTGCTGACACAGACATAAAAACGCAAGACTTCATTTTACCAAATGAACTTTTTGAGCCAAAATCCTTCTGGGGAAAAAATGTCTTGTGGACAGATGAGACCAAGATAGAGCTTTTTGGTAAAGCACATCATTCTACTGTTTACTGAAAACGGAATGAGGCCTACAAAGAAAAGAACACAGTACCTACAGTGACATATGGTGGAGGTTCAATGATGTTTTGGGGTTGTTTTGCTGCCTCTGGCACTGGGTGCCTTGAATGTGTACAAGGCATCATGAAATCTGAGGATTACCAATGGATTTTGGGTCTCACTGTACAGCCCAGTGTCAGAAAGCTGGGTTTGCATCCGAGATCTTGGGTCTTCCAGCAGGACAATGACCCCAAACATACATCAAAAAGCCCCCAGAAATGGATGGCAACAAAGTGCTGGAGAGTTCTGAAGTGGCAGCAACGGGGGAGATTTATTAGTAGATTAGCATTTAGTAGATTTTTTTTTTTTTGCTTAAAATTGTCGCAAGTGCGACTTTTTGATTGATTGTGCAGTGTCCTAAGCAAAAAAATAAAAATCTTGCTTACCAAAGCAAAAAGTGACTTTTGACTTGCAGTGGTCAGAGATTTATCAAGTGCGAAAGTCGCATGGCATGAAAAAAACCTACTAAATTTACTCCAGCTCAGATATGGAGCAGAAAAAGCCACTACCAAAGCAAAAAAATATAAAAAATATAATATATATAATTTATTATAAATGCTTATGTGAAAGAAATTTATTAACAGGCTGAAACCAGTTGATAAATACGTCACACATATCACACATAAGCAACAGGATTGTAATAATCCAAATCCTATTAAACACCTGTGGAGAGATCTTAAAACTGCTGTTGGGAAAAGGCGCCTTCCAATAAAAGACCTGGAGCAGTTTGCTAAGGAAGAGTGGTCCAACATTCCGGCTGAGAGGTGTAAGAAGCTTATTGATATAGGAAGCAACTGATTTCAGTTTTTCCAAAGGGTGTGCAACCAAATATTAAGTTAAGGGTGGCAATAATTTTGTCCATTATGTTCAGTTTGCTTTTTTTTTTCTTCCCTTTTTTGGTTTAGTTCCAATACACACAAATGAAATAAACAAACAAACTTTTGTATAGCAAAACATGTGTTACTGCAATCCTTTTTCTGTGAGAAATACTTCATTTTCTTGAAAAATTTCAGGAGTGCCAACATTTACGGCCATGTCTGTATGGTTCTAGCGTCAACTGATTCAGTCAGTGCTGCCCGCACTCAAATTCACCAGTGTGAACCCGGCCTTACACGTGTGTGCGCTCTCCTGCTGCTCAGTTGATGGTTATAGAAGCCAATACATTATGAGGTCATTTAGGAGCAGAATGCCTACTCTCTGTTGAGGACATTCTGTTGTTCATCACTTCCATTGCTTATCTGTTTTGCTTTTTTTTACTGTCCACTACACTGGTTTCATTGTAACCTGCATCTTCTACATATACATGCATAATATTTTTTTTCTTTTTAAATGTGAGAGTTTCAGAATATACTGTATTTATCGGGGTATACCACGCACCGGCCTGTAACACTCACCCTCATTTTACCAAGGATATTTGGGTAAAAAAAGTTTTTTACCCAAATATCCTTGGTAAAATGAGGGTGCGTGTGTGTGTATGTGTATACCCCGATACACCCCCAGGAAAGGCAGGGGGAGAGAGGCCGTCGCTGCCCACTTCTCTCCCCCTGCCTTTCCTGGGGTCTAGAGCCCTGCTGCCGCCGCTTCTCTCCCGACAGCCAGGGGGGAGAGAAGCGGCGCCGGCAATGGGGCAGCGGTGCCGATAGTCAGGGGGAGAGAACAGGCAGCAGCGCTGATAGCCAGGGGGAGACAAGGGCCGGCAGCAGGGCTCTAGACTCCAGGACAGGCAGGGGCAGAGAAGCCGGCAGCGCTGGCGGTCTCTGCACCTGCAAAGCCGCTGCAGTTCATTGATTTAAAGCGCCCGCTTTAAATCATTGAACTGCAGCGGCTTATCGGCGTATAACACGCAGAGAGACTTTAGGCTAAAAAATTTAACCTAAAAAGTACGTGTTATACGCTGATAAATAGGGTAGCTTTATAGGTGTTTGTGACTTGATTTCTTGTTCCAGAACTGTGAATCCCCTCTTAAAGGAGATGTATCATGCTGAAAAATATATTCCCTATCTGAAGGTTCACTGGGGACCCCCCCTCCCCCGAGATCTTCCGTATAGGGCCAAGGCTCTCCCCGGGATTTGGCACGTCATGACCCCTGCACGAAGCAATGTCTGACACTCTCCCCCTCCATATATCTCTAGGTGAGAGTTGTTTAGCTAGTTACGTCTCTCTCATAGAGATATATGGAGGGGGCATGTGGCTACAGCTTTGTGTGGGGGCCGTCACGTGCCACATCCTGGCAAGAGCTGTTGTCTCAGTGGTGTGCTCTGTCCTTTAGAAACTTCATCCTTGTGATGGCTGCAGGTAGCCAAAATGTATTCTCTATTGCCTTGCAAAAGAAAACCGTTTTTCCATCATGGAGATTCAGATCTTCTAAGCTGTTGCAAAACTACAACTACTGGCATGCCGGGACAGCTTGGTTATTGGGGTACACACAGGAAAAGATCTCTAAATATATGCAGTAGTTCTTCAAGTCTAGAATATTTTTATTACATTTTTTCTACTTTTCCAACAGTTTTTTAGTTTGAGAATGTGGTGTCATGTATTGTATATGTTAAATATAGTTTTTTTTTTTTTGTTTTTTTTTCCTTTTGCACCAAGAAAACCCTAGCGCCTCCTTGTGCCAGCTGCCATTTTTGCTATTTTTTTTTCTTTCCCTTTTTGAAATCTATAATATATGTGCAATTTTATACAATATACATATGGGCATAATTGCAAGATAACTGGATGCAATAATTTTTTAATTACATTTTTTATTTTTCCAAAAATAGAATTGAATCCTACCGGTTAGGATTTGGCCATAGTGTGGTAAAATTTAATTTTGTTTTTCAAGTGTTTAGATTCCTACAGAAGTCTGGAATGAGACTCTAGACCAGTGTTTGCCTCCAGCTGTTGCAAAACTATAACCACCAACTATGTCTGGGGGACAACTATGCTGCCTAATCTGGGGGTAAAAACTACCCGGCCCTCCACAATATTTTTAGTTTCTCATGTGGCCCCATGGGAAAAATAATTGCCCACCCCTGCTTTAAAGGATAAATATCATGTAGAAAAACGTGTCAACCCCCGCATGAAGTGGTGACTGACATGCCCCTCCATGTGTCTCAATGAGAACCAGAACTACTACGGATATTCGGATCTACCATAAAACAAACATGTTACGGTAATTCTTTCGCATTTCGTGCCAATGGATTTCACCAGTGTTGGCTGCAAATGGAATCTTCACCTGGAATATCTCTGGGCAGAAATTCTGTACTTTGAATGGGCCCTTACTGTGCCCTAAACCAGTGGTCTTCAACCTGCGGACCTCTCACATGTTGCAAAACTACAACTCCCAGCATGACCGGACAGCCGTAGGCTGTCCGGGCATGCTGGTAGTTGTAGTTTTGCAACAGCTGGAGGCACCCTTCTTAGGAAACAGGTCTCTAAATTCTCATTCCAGACTTCTCTGTAAATTCAGAACACTTTGTAAAAGTATTTCTGCTTTGTGAAATAAACTGGTGGCCAATTCATTTGATTCATATTGGGAAAATAAATCTGTAGATTCTATCAACTCTGGTTTTATGGTATTTGCCTCTTGACTACAATCAAGAAAAGTCTTCTGTGATATTCCTCTCTGTTGACTGGTACGGTCTTGTACTAAAATACCTTATGCATGTTTTTTTTTTTTTTCAGTGCTATGTGAATATTATCACCACTTTAGCATGTATTCTAGATGAATCCATTGTGTTTGTGGTTATGTGTATTGTACTTTTATTTTTTTATATTTTTGCCAAATTATACTTTTATCATTTGTGTACAGTATCTTTCAATTAATGTGTAAAATTATCTATCATCCAATGGAATAAAATTGAAATTGGCTACAGTACCAGACATAGGCGTCCATCTGGAGACACTGCTGCCTTTTTAGGTGACTCTTGCAACGTCGCAGCCTAATGGGGTTTGACATTCAGGCCCTCGTTCGAAACAGAACCTATTTCAGGCTACGTTTACACCTTGCTTAATGCGCTGCAGGAAATCTTCAAATTTCCATGTGTTTCAGTGGGTCCCAGGAAAATCTGCAATTAACAACTTTTGGGCAGATCTATTGAAGTGAATGTTACCCTTAAAGCGTACCTGTCAGATCCCACAAAAAAAATATATAAATAAGTAAAGGTTTATTTGTTATTCAGTACCTAATTCTGATTATGTAAATCAAATTTTTATTCCTGTATAACTTAATGGGGGAGATTTATCAAAACCTGTCCAGAGGAAAAGTTGACCAGTTGCCCATAGCAACCAATCAGATCGCTTCTTTCATTTTTCACAGGCCTTGAAGCAATCTGGTTGCTATGGGTAACTGCACCACTTCCTCTAGTCAGGTTTTGATACATACACATTAGGGGAGATTTATGTTCCAGCATTGCGTCTAGGGCTGCAGCTAACGATTATTTCAATAATCGATTAGTTGCTAATTATTTAATCTATTAGGAAAAAACACCAAAACTACCAAAGTGATTTAACTAATTTTACTTTTAAAATGACCATTTTACATTAGTTTTACAAGTAACATGATTATAAAACTTTTGCATTAGAATGTTCAGGACTGAGGTTAGCTCTCTTCTTACACACTAGGTTACCAGTTGCAGAGAAGAAGTGTTCTGATGGTGTGGATGTGCTCGGTATACCAAAGTATGATCTTACAAGTTTAGACAATGTTGGATACCTGTCTTCGTTAGACTTCTACCAGTTCAAAGGGTTCCCATCCATGTGGAGAGGCTTTTCTGCAAAATAGGACTGGACTTCTTTTATTATGACTCTGTTAATATCCTCCTCCATGTATTGTCCCTCTGTCTTCTTCCTCACTTGCTGCCACCAGACTCAAGGAGACTCAGTAGTATGGAGGAGGCTGTTTTTGATGTTGAAGGTCGTGGGTCAGCATCAGCTGTAGAAGTAGACTCTGAAGTGGTGATTTGCTATTGTAACTCCATCATCTCTGTTCTTTTTTAGAGCGACCAGCTGTCTGCACTTTTGCCTGCACATTTATCATTTGTTCAGATGTCAGAAACCTCAACTTCCTAAAACTTGGGTCCAGCACAGCTGACATAATAGGATTTATGACCTGTTCTGATAGGAAGCTCCTCATGGCTGCAGTTTCAAAGGAAGCTTGCTCAGTGGACCTCAACAGCCCCTTAATAAGGGCAGGCATGGAAGATAGAGAGGGATAGTCTTGCCCACTCATGAACACAGTGGGACATTCAGAAGACTGACGCGCATTAGAAAGCTCCTCAAGAAGACTTCACTGTTCTAGCTTTAGGTCCCGATAATGTTTGCAACTCCGGATAACTGAAGGGCCTGATAGGGTTGCAGTTACTGGCCACCTTTGCTCTAGGAGTCTTTCAACCATGTAGTATGTACTGTTCCATCTAGTGCTGACGTCTTGCACAAGCCTATGTTCCACTGTACCCATCTGCTTTTGCTTCTTCAATTTGCTGCTGGCTGTTCCACTAGTCCTCTAACAGCACTCACCGCTCTCTCAATCCCTCCATTCTCAAATGCAGCATTAATAACTAGCTGCAAAGTGGGGCCAGTGCAGCCGATACTGGACCATCCATGCTTCTCCAGGATGTTTGCAGCAGCCACCGTATTTGCAGCATTGTCATGGACCAGGGCAATAATTTTTTTGGGGTAGAATTTTGAAATCTATCCACAACCTCCTCCAACCATTCTGCAGTTTGTGCAGCGGTGTGTCTCTCCTCCAGAGGCATGGTTGTCAGACAGATGGAATTCATTCCAATCATCCTCAATGTAGTGGCATGTGATGCCAAGGTGAGCTTCAGTTGCCACACTAGTCCATATGTCTGCAGTCAACGTTATTCTGCTCTCATTAGCACTAATGACATCTGTCACATGCTGAAAGGTCTCTTCATATTTCCTCTCAATCAGTTTGGGGAAATGGGTTCTTGAGGGTAGCTTGTATGAAGGATTTAGTGCACTGACCATGCTTTGGAATCCCTTGTCTTCAACCATTGACAGTGGTCGCATATCAGTGACTAACATTTTTAATACAGCATCTGTGAGGACTGAAGCTTGTGCTGGCGTACATGGGGGATATACATGGACAAATTCACTAATGGAGCGCTGTCTCTTGCTGAAATTATTGAAAAGCAATATATTAGCAATATGCAAAAGATCTATTTCTGTCTAAGGCTCCTTTGACACTGTGTGTTGCTCCGTTACAGTTGGCCATTAAACGGGTATTCCAGGATTTTTTTTTATTTTACTATGTTACAGGGGCTGTAAAGTTAGTGTAGTTCATAATATTGTCTGTACCTGTGTGTGACTGACTGTTTTCTCACAATTCTGTGATTTTTCACCCCACTATTTTTATTTTTAACAGCATACAAAATCGTTAATTTCTAACGATAATTTGTTTTCCCTTAGTCCTAACTGTAGCACAGATGGGGTATTCCACCCCCCGCGAACTGGTTAGGACAGATGGAAGTTTTATTGAACCTAATTAAACAATCAGTGAAGACACACCCACAACACCCTGTATAAGTAAGAGGGTCACACTCTGTCCCATTGTGTAGTAACAAGAAGAACTAAAGGCAAACAATAGAAGAAAATAACTTAAGTAGGGAGGGAAAGTTGTGCTACTGTTAGGACTAAGGGAAAACAAATTATCGTTAGAAATTAACGATTCCCTTACGTCCTAACCAGTAGCACAGATGGGGAAATGGCAAGCAGAAACCCTATGAGGGAGGGCTCTCATGCCTGACGGCAGATAATACTGTCCGTCCAAATGAGGAGAAATCGGCCAATCTACTGTCAAGTCTGTAGTGGGTGATAAATGTGGAGAGTGAACTCCAGGAAGCAGCTTTGCATATATGTTCCAAGGGAACAAGACTCCTTTCCGCAAAGGAGGTAGATACAGACCTGGTGGAATGAGCTTTTACAAACTCAGGAGGCTCCTTACCTTGGGATACCATGGAAATACGAATGGCATCCTTTACCCATCTACTGATGGAGGGCTTTGAAGCTTTAAGACCTCTCTTGGGTCCTGAAAAGAGAATTAGCAGATTTTCATCCTTCCTAAACTCCAAAGATCTTCTTATATAGATCTGGAGACATCTCGAGATATCTAGGCAATGAAGAGCACTATCTTCATTGGAGGATGGAGGAGGAGAAAATACTGGCAGGGATATAACTTGATTAATATTTTGGAATGATGGAACTTTAGGTATAAAGGATGGCATAAATCTGAGTAACACTCGATCTGGCAAAAATTTAGTATATGGTTCAAGTGCCGAGAGCGCTTGAAGTTCCCCAATCCTTTTGACTGATGTGATTACCAGTAAAAAAGTTATTTTCGTTTCAATCTTTTTATTGAAGATTTTTCACGTAAAAACATAACATGTTACAAATAGTATAAACAGTACTTGAACCAAGAACCACATTCCAGGCGTGCAGGTAACAGTGCATGAACAATCCATATTATCACATCGCAGTTATGGTTATAAGGGTGTCATCCAGACATATAGGCTGTCATATTTGCGCAAGGCTAGTATATACACACATCCCACCTCTAATTCTGAAAGTAAGGAGATTGGGTCCACCGTTCCCAAATGAAGGAAACCTTAGCATAAGACGATCCCTCATACCGAGTTCATATTTGCACGCTATGTTAACCGAAGCTACCATTTCCCCCACCTCCGGAGGGGAGGGGGACTTCCAATGTCTAGTGATAATTAATTTGGCGATAACGAGCAATTTACACAAGAGAGGTCTAACCTCCACCGGGAATTCCTGAATGCCTATGAGTAGTAGTGCCAATTTGGAGGTCAGATCCGGCATGGAAGGACATATGTGCTTTAGCACCCGTTCTATCTCTAGCCAATACCTCTCCAATTCAGGGCAAAACCATAAAATATGAGAAATCGTGCCCCTACATCCGCAACCTCTCCAACATAACAACGGTGAAGTTGAAGGATACATAGCGTGCAAGCGAGTGGGAGGATAATACCAACACAGTCTCGTCTTTATTGCCGCTTCCACCTGAGTAATTGATCTAAGTGCTTTAAATATCCAGTTGGATGCATGCCTCCACTCAACCGGTGCTATATCTATCGCCAGTTCCTTGGCCCATCTGGCGTAAGAATTGGAACCATAAGACTCAACGCTCAGATCTAACAATTGGTAAATGGGTTTAAGTCCTTTAACACTCAAAGAAAACAATTTGAGCAGCTCATCAGAGAAACACCACTCCCCGTTCACCATGGAGGAGAAAAGATGGCGAATTTGGAGGTATTTGTAGAAGTCAGAGGCTGATATTCCAAATTTAGAGCGCAACACGGAGAATGGGAGCATGCATCCATCATTAAACAAGTGTGAAATCCTGAGTATCCCTTTGTCTATCCATGAGTTAATGTGGATATCTGTTATCTTCATAGCAACAATCCACATAGGCGTTTCTCTAGGAAAACTGTGTTGCATGTGTGAGATATGGCCGTGGAATGTAGCCCAGCACATTAGACCTGCTTTAGTGAGTGGGGACATCCCTGTAGGTAGTGCAATATTCCATATAGGAAAAAATAATAACGTTCTAGGGTGTGACATATTACTAAGGCAACATTCAATTTGTGTCCATGGCATAACCGGAAACTCCCCCCATAATGATTTCAACTGTGCTAATAAGGTAGCTGAGTGGTATCTCCTAAGATCAGGGAAATCTAGACCCCCGCTCCGCTTATCCTTCATCAATAAAGTAGAAGATACCCTGGGCCTCTTCGACCCCCAAATATATCTGAGAAGCTCCGATTTAACCTTTTAAAAAAATGAACTTGGCAAGCTTATTGGTAACGTGCGATATAAGTATAGGAGTTTGGGCAGCACCAACATTTTAAAGGCCGCAACCCTCCCCAGCCAAGATACCTCGAACCTACCCAGTTTATCCAACTCTTTTTGGAATTTAGTAAGAAAAGGGAGATAGTTATGTTTATACAATAGGGCAAATGACCTAGTTAACTTAATACCCAAGTAGGATATCTCATCTTTTTGCCAATCAAGATTGTATAAGCTAGACATCTGCGCTAAAGAGTCTGCAGGGACATGGATAGGGAGAACCTGGGATTTCTGCACATTCAATTTGTAATATGACAGTTTTCCAAACTCCTCCAACCACTCCAAGGTCTTCGGCAGAGAATGAATGGGGTCTGACAGGGTGATGATAATGTCGTCAGCATAAAGCGAGATCAGATGGGAGTGATTTCCCACCAGTATACCCTTCACCTTGGGGTCCTGCCTAAGAGCTTGGGCTAATGGTTCTAGACATAAGTCAAATATGAGAGGGGACAATGGGCACCCCTGCCTAGTCCCATTCGATATGTCGAATGCCTCCGACAGGGTCCCATTAGTAAAGACTCTCGCATTCGGGAATGTATACAGGGTCCTGATAGCCATCATTATATAGCCCTCAAATCCCATGGTTTGTAGCACCGAAAAGGCGAATGTCCAATTAATGCGGTCAAATGCCTTTTCGGCGTCTAGGGAGAGAAATAAGGATGGAAGGGCGCGACCTTCAACTATGTGTAACAGGTTAAGTACTCTTCTCGTGTTTTCATATGCCTGCCGTTTTTGGACAAATCCCACCTGATCTACACTAATTAAGTGGGGAAGCAAGGGGGCCAGTCTGGAGGCCAGCAGCTTAGAGTATATTTTTAAATCAACGTTTAACAACGAAATTGGCCTAAAGTTGTTTGGGACATCAGGTGTCTTACCTGGTTTAGGCAGGGTTATAATTAGCGCCTCTTGGTTTTCTCTGGGTAAATTACCCGAGCCTACAACTTCTGATAAAAAGGCTTGTAAGTGGGGTGTTAATATATTTGAGAACCTCTTATAATATAGGGTCGTCAGGCCATCAGGCCCAGGAGCCTTCCCTGTTGGTAGAGACTTAATAATTTTGCGCAGTTCGTCCTGTGATATGGGCGTATTTAGCACAGATAAATGGGATTCAGACAATCTAGGTAATTTAAGGGTAGCCAAGAACTTTTCTATGTCAGGTAGGGTTGGCTGGGGGGTAGAGGGATCAGCCCTCAAGTTGTACAGGGATTCATAATAAGTCCTAAATTTGTCTGCAATATCCCTAGGGTGATAAATTTTTGTATGGGCGGAATCTCCTTTAAGGAATGGGATGCGAGATTTGACATGCTTGTCTTTTAGTCTTGCGGCCAACAGTTTCCCCGACCTATTGTCTGAGGCATAATATCGTGACTTAGTTTTAACCAATGCCTTAGCGTAATCCACTAACAGGGCCTCTCTGATGTCATTTCGCACCATCCGCAGCTCTGCGGCTAGTGTTGGTGATGGATTGGATTTATTCTGTGATTCCAGCTCCCTCTGTCTAAGTATCAGCTCATTGAGGTATTTAGTCTGATGTTTTTTAAGCACGTGACCTAATTTAATGAAGGACCCACGTATAAATGCCTTATGGGCATTCCAAATCGTGATTGGATTCACATCAGGGGTTACATTGAGGGCAAAGTATGATGTCAGATCTCTCTCCAACTCGCCGCCATATTGAGAATGATGCATCAAGAACGCGTTACATCTCCAAATATAAGTTGGCGGGACAGAATCTTTTTCATGCAGTTCTAACAGAATGGGGGAGTGGTCCGACCAGGTGGGGTCTAGAATAGAAGTGGATTTCAATTTAGATAGAAGTGACCGATCAACTACAAAAAGGTCTAGGCGGGAATAAGTATTATGCGTGGAGAATAACAAGTGAAATCGCGTTCAGATGCGTGCATGACTCGCCAAGCATCAAAAACTTCCTCCCTATGAAATATGTTGGAGAGAGATATAGGCAGATGTCTACTAGTAGAGGACGTATCCATAACCGGGTCTAGGACCGCATTAAAATCCCCGCACATGAGTACATGTCCTTGCTTATACTTATTGATCAATCTGAACAACGTATTAAAAAATTTAACTTGGCCTGAATTAGGCGCATAAACAGAAACTATAGTGTAAACCACATTGTTACAGGAGCAAACTAGAATAATATATCGGCCCTTGGTATCAGTAAGTACAGATAGTTGTTGAAACGCTATAGAGCTCTTGACGGCCAGCATAACCCCACGTGATTTCCCTGAATAATAGGACTGGTATACATTAGAATAAGACGGGCTGCGAATCCGAAACGCGTCTTTTTGCATAATATGCGTTTCTTGCGCACATAGGATATCGCATCCCGTCTTTTTTGCCACAGACCAAAGAAATGCCCTTTTCTGAGGGACATTAAGGCCATTACAATTAATAGACAAAACCTTTAAGACCATCTATAAGTCCATAAATGCGGAAAACATTGCCATCTCTTCGTTGTTTCGGCATATCTGGATGGGACACCACTGCATAGCACCGACTGCGCCCTGGAAGAAAACAAAAACAAACAAGACAAACAAACAATAGAGAACAGAAAGGACAGCTCCCGTACTAGCGGGAGCCCAAACATACAGAAAGTGGGTGCTGCCAGGTTAGCACCAACTTCGGGGGCGAGGAAAAGTTCCTTGTAGCCAACTAGTTATGTCACACAGAGAGTCAACACTGTAGAGATTCCAAGCACATATGAAAAGTTCCGTTATCAACGGCGTCCACGGCGCGACGGTCCTGCCTTGTGCCAGTCTGGCTTGATATGTCCAACTGTTTCTTGGGGACGGAAGGAAGCATCTGTAAGAGGAATATCCCATTTTTGCAGCAATTCAGCACCTTCCTCCAATGACCTTATAACATGTGTAACGTCACCTTGATGGACAAGTAGGCGTGTCGGATACCCCCATTTGTATGGCATCTTAGCCTCTCGGAGTGCCAGAGTCACCGATACAAGACTTCTCCTGAGTTGAAGTGTATAGGCTGACAAATCTGCATAGAGCGACACCCCAAGGAACTTAGCCGGCATAGCAGCCTTTTCTCTGGTTTGGTATAATAGTGCTTCTTTGATATGGTAAAAGTGAATACGTGCTAAAACGTCTCTGGGGACGGTATCCGGCAGTTGTTTTGGCTTCGGGACCCTATAGGCCCTATCAATTATCAAGTCCCCAGGGGAACAATTCGGGACCATTTCTTTAATGAGCTCTTGTATGTATGGAACTAAGTCCTTTGTGGGCACCTCCTCAGGCACCCCTCTAAATTTCACATTGTTTCTGCGGGAGCGATCTTCAATGTCTGCAATTTTCAACCGCAGCGCCTGAACCTCCCCCTCCAATTCATAGTGAGCGTCAATAAGGGTGTTGTGGGACCCAGTCAGCTCTGCCATCTTAGTTTCAGCATGGTCAACCCTCCCCTCCAGCTCAGACACCGAGGCCTGAAGTGGTTGCAGAGTGAGGAGAATATTGCTTTGTATAGAGGAGTTTAACATTTGCAGCATATTTTTCAGAGAGGTCTCCGTCACAGGGGCCTCTGAGGTAGGTAGGTCTGTGAAGGGGTCAGGCAAATCAGGCAGTCCCCCTCTCACTCCATTCGGCCCCGACTGCGCCCCTGAGGTAGGCAGCCTGTTGCGCTGTTTAGCAGGACTCCCCTGAGCAGAAGAAGCGGGCGAGGCCGGGGTGGATGAACGTACCTGGGAAGCTGTTGCGGAGGTACGTGCTGCCTGCTCCGATCCCTCCCGTGCGACTAGTGAGGGAAGAGAGCAACTGCGGTCCCGTAGCAGCGGGGTCTCCGGCTCCGGAGAAGAACGCCGCCGTCTGGACGAGGAAGGAGCAGGCGAGGGGGGTCCGGCTCCATCTTGAGTCATGCGGCTCCTCGGCGTGTAGTAGAAGTCTGTCAATTTCTTGGGTCTCCCGAAGCCCCGCGTTCTTCTTTTTGTGGCCATGAATGCAGAGAGGGTTCCGACACCCTGCAGTGTACTTTTCAGCCAGAATAATGTGCCGTAGTCGCTGTAAGAAGTCGCTGTGCTCCGGAGCTACAGAGCTACACGGCCATCACTGTCGGCAGCCAAGCCACGCCCCCGTAAAAAAAGTTATTTTAATGGTAACAAATTTCATGTCCACCTCCTCCAAGGGCTCAAAGGGGGGAGATGCTAACCCCTTGAGCACCACCGATAAGTCCCATGCTGGGACAGGTTGTATAATTGTAGGTTTTAACCTTGAGGATCTCCTCAAGAATGTTTTGACTAGTGGGTCTTGAGACAATGGTTTATTGAGAAAGGCAGAGATGGCTGATACCTGAACTCTGAGTGTGGAAGGAGATAGATTCTTGTCTAATCCCTCCTGGAGAAAGTTGAGAATTATGGCAACAGCTGGATTCTGTCCAGGTAGTTGTTTCTTGGAGCACCAAGACTGAAAAGTTGTCCAAATTCTTTTATAGGCTCTGTTAGTGGACTCCGCTCTGGAATGCGAGAGGGTATTCAAGACCGCACTAGAAAGCCCTTCTAGATGTGGAAGGGACTGGTCAACCTCCAGGCTGTCAGGTTGAACATTTGAAGATTTGAGCGGCTGTGAGTGTCCCCCGACACTAGTGCTTGCGCTGGGGGAAGCCTCCAGAATTGTCCCCGACTCATTTGCAAGAGTTGGGTAAACCAAGCTCTCTTGGGCCAAAATGGAATTATGGCTATGACAGAGGCTTGGTCCTGCCTGATTTTCATCAATACCCTTGGGATCAAGGAAATTGGAGGGAAGATGTAGGCCAGCCTGAACCTCCATGGGATTGAGAGAGCATTGATTGCTACTGGGTTGTCTTCCCTGTACAGGGAGCAAAATCTCACCACCTTGGTGTTGAACCTTGTTGCCATAAGATCTATTTCCGGCACACCCCACCTGAGTGTTATTTGTTTGAATATCTTTGGATGGAGAGACCATTCTCCAGTTGAAAGTCCTCTGCTCAGGCGGTCGGCGATCACATTGAGAGATCCCCGAATGTGAACTGCCGACAGATGGGTTAGGTTCCTCTCTGCCCAATCCAAGATCAGACCCACCTCTCTGAGGAGGCTTTGTGATCGAGTGCCTCCCTGCTTGTTGATGTACAATACAGCCGTCATGCTGTCGGATTGGATCTTTACTGCTTTCCCTTGAAGAAGAGAAGCAAAGTGGAGGAGTGCTAATCTGATTGCTCGAATCTCGAGGAGATTGGAGGTTAACCCTCTCTCCTGTGGAGACCAAGATCCCCGCACTGACAGATCCAAGAGATGCGTTCCCCAACCTACAAGGGACGCGTCGGTAGTAAGTATGATCCAAGAGGGTTGGATTATTGACTTGCCGTCCTCGAGGTGAGACCACCATCTGAGAGAGGACCGGACTCGATAAGACAGGGAGTGGCACTTGTTTAGGCCCGAGGGCCTGAGATTCCATGTGGCGAGCACCTCTGATTGAAGAGGGCGTAGATGCCAAAGAGCCCAAGGAACCGCATCCACGGTAGCGGACATAAGTCCCAACATCCACATGAGAGTGCGAATGGATACTCTCCGGGGTACAGAGAGAAAAAGGGCCGATTCTTGAACCCGAGATTTCCTCTCGGGAGAGAGGTAAAGTGTCATGGAGATTGAGTCGACTATGAAGCCGAGGAACCTCACTGAGGTCGTTGGGAGGAAATTGGATTTGGCCCAATTGACTATCCACCCTAACTGGTGAAGGAAGGATACTGCCAGTTGCAGATGTTGGGACAGGATCGCAGAAAAAGGAGCTCTGAGGAGCCAATCGTCTAGGTAGGGAACGATGCTGAGCCCCTGGAGCCTTAGAGCAGCAACTACCGCTACCACCACTTTGGTAAATGTGTGTGGGGCCGAAGAAATTCCAAACGGGAGGGCTACAAACTGGAGGTGTTTTAGAACTCCCCCTACCTGAACTGCGATCCTTAGATACTTTCTGGATACCGGATGAATAGGAATATGAAGGTAAGCATCCTTTAGATCCAGAGTAGCCAGGTAATCCCCTGGACGAGATGAGGTTGACCACAGATTGAATAGTTTCCATACGAAAGCGTTTGTGCTTTACATACTGATTGAGATATCTCAGATCTATAATCATCCGCCAGTCTCCTGTTACCTTGGGAACTAGGAAGACTGGAGAATAAATTCCTGACCCCCGCTCTGCAAGAGGAACTTCCTCTAAGGCATTCTTCTGGATGTATTCCAGAATGTAAGTTTCTAGCACCCCCTGTTTGATTGGTGAAAGAACTCTTGTCTCCACATAATTGGATGGGGGAATTGCTTCGAGGTCTATCGAATAACCATCCGAGATTAATCTCAGGACCCAAGGGTCTTGAATGTGGAGGGACCAGGCGCTTAAAAAATGGTGAAGACAACCACCAACTGGAATCTGGGGGGCAGGAGGGGAAACTGGAAAGGTCACCTCGGCAAGGAACCCAGAGCTTCGTAGAAGCCCGCAGTCAGAGCTTTCTGTTGTCTTTGGGGCCACGGGAGCGTTTTCCGCCCCGGCGTTGATTACCCCAGTCTCTCTGAGGCTTAGGCTGGGGGGCTGATCCGCCCCCAGAACGCCGCCCTCGACCACGAAAGGAGGAATAAGGGAGGGACTTGCCTTTCTTGTCAGAAAGTCCCTCCATAATGCGCTCCAGCTCAGCTCCGAAAAGAATGCCGGGTTCGTAAGGCATAGCACATAAGGTGTTCTTGGAAGAGTTGTCGACCTTCCAAGGTTTTAACCACAGAGGACGTCGTCCAGCAGAAGCCGGGGCCATAGACTTGGAGGCCAATTTAAGATGCTGGGTGGAAGCATCGCACAAAAAATCAACGGCCAGATTGGTCGTCTTGAAGGATGAAAGAATTTCATCCCTAGGAACCCCCTGGTCCAAATCCGACTGGATGTTAGAAAGGCGGGTCTTTAAAAAGTTTGCTACCTCTGAGCAAGCTATCGCCACTGATGCAGACGCAGAAGCAGTGGAGTAGGAGCGCCTCATGGCACAGTCAGCCTTCCGATCCATTGGATCCTGCAAGGAAGACCCATCCTCAGCAGGGACTACTGTCCTCTTGGACAGTTTGGCAACTGCCATATCAACCTTAGGGACAGGGCCCCAGGAGGAAAGCTGAGATTCCTGTATAGGAAACATGGTCTTAAATCTTTTGGTTAAGACCGGACCCTTTTCTGGTTTATTCCATTCCGTTCTAAGCACGGACAGAAGGGTATCATCCGCTTTAAAGACCCTAGGTCCCTTAGAGGCGGAGGTAGAGGCTTCCCCGGGATCAACATCCTGGTCCCCCGACCGGATGGATCTCAGAAGACGCTGGGTCTTTTCCAGCGGAAAGAAATAGGAGGCAGCGACCTCCTCATCCGAAGAGGAGGACTTGGAATCTTCTCTCTCCTCATCCACAGACGTCTCCATTCTGGGAGGTGAAGAAGGTCTGGCGCGTTTCTGAGAGACAACGTGTTTCAGCTCCTCAATAGAGGCTTGCATGGCCGACATGTTAGAGGAGACCCACACATACATATCTTGGACTGTAGGCTCAGTCTGGTGGGAAGGTAGAGACTTAGCCCTACAAGGAGGGCACCTGGAAAATTCATAATTATCCTCAAGGGGAGTATTGCAGTCATAGCAAGAGAGGTGCTTGCGCTTGGCGGATCTTTTTGCCAAGCCTTCACGATCCCCTGAGCCCTCAGTCGACATATCTAGATAAATATGAGAGGAGGATTAGATAATGTAGCGGCAAGAAAAAAATTGCGGCTAGCTAAAATATAATTTAAAATACCCAAAGATCTCAGCAAGAGAGCAGGTAAGAGATAGGGAAACAGTAGTATCCGCAAGGATGCACTACTAATCTCAAAAAGACAGGACTGTGAAAGTACCAACAGCTCTGCGCTCTAGGAGGCTGAATGACAGCCTAGGGGGAGTTTAAATATCCCCCTGGCTGGCGCCAAAACAAGACTCCACCCACAAGGCGGAGTTACAGGAGAGATAAAGAAATCTTGCTTAAAAAACAGGAAAAAAAGGAACCCTAAGTTAGAGGGTTATAGAAAGAGGCTCCCCCGCTCGGTTTCGCCGCATTATTAGCAACAACGGCGCAAAAAACCGAGCCGGGAAGCGAAGAGAGAAACAGGAAGTGACGTCAGACGCCGCTGACACACTTCCGGCCGGGGCCGCGATTGGAGTCGCGGCTCCGTAGTACAGAAGCAGATGGGCGCAAACCATGCCCAAATTTGCAAGTAAGAAAGAACCCCCCCTACTCATATAACAGGAGTAAGGGGGTCACCATCTGTCCCACTGTCCGGGAGGACAGAAAATAACACAATGGGACAGAGGGTGACCCTCTTACTTATACAGGGTGTTGTGGGTGTGTCTTCACTGATTGTTTAATTAGGTTCAATAAAACTTCCATCTGTCCTAACCAGTTCGCGGGGGGTGGAATACCCCATCTGTGCTACTGGTTAAGACGTAAGGGAATGACTATTCTCTCAGATTTTCCCAGGTTGCAATGTGGCAGAGACCTGACTCACTAGTCAGCTGATGAACAGGAAGCCTGTCTGCTTCAATGGGTGGCGCGATCGCTTGGTGGCAGAGAGATCAATCTGCAACTAATGCAACAGCTTTAGTTGCATTAACCACAGGTCTTTTGAAACTCATTTATGTTTCAATGGGTGGGGTGGCTGATGTGTGGGAGGGAGGAAAATGGAATTGTGGGATTTGTAGTAAAAAAAAAGAAAAGTCAAACAGGAAATACCAGTTCACAAAAAGCTAGCCACAGTGTTATGGTAATCTCGCAACATAGCCATTTAGCCCCAAGACGAGCACAGATCCTTCCTAAGCATGTCAATTACTGTCTGCCAGGTACGTACGAAGCTCACCTTATGGTGGAGAACCCCTTTTTAAGGGCTGTTTTTTTTTTTTTTTTAAATATACAGTATTTATCGGCGTATAACACGCACCCCCATTTTAACTGGGAAATTTTAAGTAAAAAAAATAAATGACTTGGACTAAATGCCACATCATCCCCCCAACTTCGTTTTCTTCTGCACCTCAGTTTGGTCCCATCCCCTCCAGTGCCACATCATTCCTTCCCTTTTATCAGTCCCTGTGCCACATTTACCCCTCTCATTGCCAACCCCCCCATGTCTCATCATTTCCCCCTGTCATAGACCACCACTAGCCATACAGACATTAAGCATTTAGTGCCTCCCCACCATCATTTCCCCATCTCATCATCCCCCCCCCCCTGTCTCATCATCTCCCCATCATATTCAGTGGTCTTCAACCTGCGGACCTCCAGATATTGCAAAACTACAACTCCCAGCATGCTAGGAGTTGTAGTTTTGCAACATCTGGAGGTCCGCAGGTTGAAGACCACTGTATGCTATTCTTCCCCTCCCTCATCATTCCCCCTTTTCCCTGCTTTTTATAGTTTTATTTTTTTTTCCTTGCGCTTCGGCAGCGGTCAGTGAAGCAGATGAGTGACGTCCTCTCCCGGCTCCTCTGCGCGGCATCGGGGACGTCACTTTTTGGCGGCGACTACAGGAAATGAAAAGTGACGTCACTGATGCCGCACTGAGAAGCCGGGAGAGGATGTCACTCATCTGCTTCACCGACCGCAGCCCGCAAGACCTCCCGCCTGACCTGACCTGCTATAAAAAGCAGGGAAAGGGGGAATGATGAGGGAGGGGGAGGTAAGAAAAAGTAAAACTGTCACTTGTTTTCTCCCGCACTATCCACAGGTACTGGTGGATAGTGCGGGAGACGCTGATTAAAAGGTAGGGCAGATCCGGATAAGGTAGGGCTCATTTTAATCAGCATCTCCCGCACTATCCACCAGTACCTGTGGATAATGCGGGAGAAAACAAGTGACCGTTTTCCAGAGTGGGGGAGGAGACGCCGCTGATTCCTGATTTAAAGTGGCCGCGGCCGTGCTGCTAATACTTAACAAGCAGCCGCTGCTGTGGCCACTTTAAATCAGTGACCAGAAGATTTATTGGCGTATAACACGCAGGCAGACTTTTTGCCTTAAATTTAAGTTTTAAAAGTGCGTGTTATACGCTGATAAATATGGTGTGTGTGTGTGTGTGTGTGTGTGTGTATGTATGTAATATATATATGTAATATATATATATACACACACACACACACACACTTTGGCTCAGTTACAATAATGGATGTTAAGGACAGTCAAACAGGAGTCATAACGGGCAAAGGGGATCCTATTCACCTGAATGGGGTTCCTCTAACATCCGTTATAACTCCCATTATTGCGGCCGAAGATAGCGGGAGAAAAAGACATTGCCAGGACAAATTTTTCTCCCGCTGTCTTTCTTGTACACCTTTCACCCTGCTGTTAGGACATGGCAGTGGGGTGGCTGTCAGGAGAGCCTTGCAGAATAGTGGGAGAAAAATTACTGCTTGTTCCATCTTTTTCTCTAAACTATTCATAACAGTGCCCACTGGCCCTCATAATAGTGAATGAGAAAAAGTCAGTTAAAAAAGAGACTTTGCCTGCCGTTCTCGATGGGGAGCAACGGCAGTGGGAAATTGGCCTTACTCACGTTCAGATATATGAGTAGGTTTGACAGAGCTTTTTACCTGCATACATCATTTATTACTTACAGGGCTATTCCTTCCTCTGTGATGCGAACATGTTTCCTGTTCAGGTACTCGGTCATCACGGTTGTGCTCCCGTGCCATGCCAGCGATGTTTTGCAACTTTTTCAGGCAACAAACTTGTTGGATGGATGTTGTGTGAAGTGCTCCCATGCCTTGACTTTTTCTGCATGTTTTCCCCTGGGGTCACAGTCTCATCAGTGTCATCCATAATGCAGTTCTGGAAGGGACAGAATCTATTAGGGACAGAAAAAAAACAGCAGTATATTACCAAATGTATCCACTTCTGACTCCCCTCACCACACAGTCCTTTTCTTACCTTGCAATCTCTCTCTAAGTGCTCTCTGATGACACGTGTCTCGAAACCGCCCAGTTTAGAAGCAAATCCCCATAGCAAACCTCTTCTACTCTGTGCAGTTCCCGAGACAAGCAGAGTTGTCAGCAGAGAGCACTGTTGCCAGACAGAAAACAACAACTCAGCAGCTGATAATTATTGAAAGGATGAAGATTTTTTAATAGAAGTCATTTACAAATCTGTTTAACTTTCTGCAGCCAGTTCATATTTAAAAAAAAAAATAGTATTTTTTCCCCCCCTGGAATACCCCTTTAATGGTATTCCTCCCCATTCGTCCTGGGCGCCGCTTCTCTCCCAACACCCAACCCCCCCAATGAATTATCAGCTGCGCTGTCCCCACATCATGTCACCCGCAAGCGCTCCTGCTCATTCTCCTATGAGTTTCGGGCCGCTGGCGCTAGAAATCTGTACTGTACTACAAATAAAGTTTCCTGGGCTGCAAAAATAAACAAAATAAACTTTAACCTGCCTACGTTCCTCCGTTGCTCTGGAACCATCTTCACTTTCCTGCGCTGCAATCCTCTTGCTCTTTCCTTGGAACGGGAAAGTCACAGAGCCGCCAGCCTATCGTCGGCCGGGGTGGGACATCACTGTGGCCGGTGATAGACAGAGCGGACTGTCATGTATGAAGCCGGCCTGCTCCTTACATGACAGTGGGCTCAGCCTATCAGCGGCCGAGGCGGGACATCGCTGCGGCCAGTGATAGGCTGACGGCTCTGTGACGTTCCCATCCTCGGGACCACAGTGGAGGGACCGTGAGGCCGGTAACTGGGAACGTCGGGAGGTGATTAAAGTTTATTTAGTTTATATTTGCGGCCCGGGCAACGTTATTCGTGGTACAGTTCAGATTTCTAGCGCCGGTGGCCTGCAACTCGTAGGAGGATGAGTAGAGGAGCGCTTGCGGGTGACATGATGTGGGGACAGAGGTGGGGACAGCGCAGCTGATAATTCATTGGGGGTGGAAGAAAAGCAGAACAGCGAGTTGCATATGATTAGTTCCCCAATATGGGGACAGCGTGCTGCGGCAGATAATTCACTCATTCGAGGGGTGGAGGGGCCCAACTGGTATTGCGGTATGGGCAAAATTCATATTGTGCAGGAAAAAAATTTCAGTGTCTCCCCTGCTGTTATTAGAAGTGTAATTTATTGTCATACGATTATAGTCAGTGTATTAATGAATAGTCAGTATAAAGGACCTGTGAGATGTCACATGTTATAATTATGTTATCACATGATGTTACCCAGAGACCCCCAGTTTAACCTATTACCCCAGCTTGACCAATGGGCTTTGGCTCAGCCCCCCTCTATATAAGGGAGCGGACATTAAAATTCTCTCCCTTTCTGCTGAGGACAGCAAAGCATAGACATCACAGATCCTGTGTCCAGTACACCAGCCACATTGTCAGTAAGTCATCTCATCTAGGTCTGCTGTCTCTACTAAAGTCAAGACACTGATCAAGTCTATTCTAGTCTGTGTGGCTGAACTAAAGTCTATTACAATAACTACAAGTCCCAGCAAGCTGCGAGGTCCTTCTGTGTTCCTGGCCACCTCTCTGGGATTCTGGCCTAGTTGTGAAGATAATTCATCTAAACTCAGTAAAGCCTCTTTTAAACCATAACTGGTTGTGGACTCTTCTTTCACTAACTAGCCAGTTTCCGGTACCCGAAAACCACTCTGACGTCACGAACATTAGGGGGTTAACAACACCTTGCCCTGGTTAATACCATCTTGCTTATGTTATTTCTATGCCCACTAAAAATATAGGATAGTTAATTTATCCCTTAACTAACCCCATTTGTGAGGTTCAGGGTTTTAAAGTCCCATGCAAATCTATTGAAATTGCATGTTCCTGCATAACTTCCGTATGGCTGGAGATATTTCAATAATACCTGGGAAGCCTTTAAGGCTTGCAGTCACTAATAGCATTCACACCGTGCAGTCACTCACAGCGTCCATACTGTGCAGTTACTCGTTAGCATTCATACCGTGCAGTCACTCGTAGCGTCCATACCGTGCAGTCACTCGTAGCTTTCATACCGTGCAGCCACTCGTAGCTTTCATAACCGTACAATCACCTATAGCCGTGATTCCGTGTAGTCACCCATAGCTGTCATATCGGGCAGTCATAGCATCCATACCGTACAATCACTTTTTCATGCTGCATATTGCTTATATGCTTCCTACGCTCATATCGGTAACATGAGTACGGTATTCACACTCATAGCATCACTGCTCTTATGACATAGTAGTTCTATACCGCACGTAGGTTACAACGCATACACGATCACGGCGTCTCATGCTGCGTGGGGGCATTCGCAGCGTATGCTCTGCATGCGTGGGCTACATGCGCCCTTAGCGAGACATGCGGAGCATACGGTCAGTGTTGGGCGCAGGGTGTGCGCCCATGGTGTCATATACTGTGGGTACAGTCAGTGTCGTGTACAGCATATACGCCCGCAGTGTCATGCTTGGGTAACAGTCTGTGTTGTACACAGTGTATACATTCTCACTGTCATGCAGTGGGTACAATTTACAGTGGTGTGTAGTTATAGTGTTGTGCACAGTACATACGCTCATAACGTCACATGCAGTAGGTACAGTCAGTGTCGTATATAATACTTACGCTCCTAATGTTACATACAGTGGGTAAGTTGCAGCGTTGCATACAGTACATACGCTTATAGTGTTCATGTTAGGGGTACAGTTCAGTGCTGTGTACGGCACATGCGCTCATGGTGTTATGTGCAGTGGGTACAGTTAGAGTACAGTATGCAGTACATATGCTCACAGTGGCGTGTGCAGTAGGTACAGTTACAGTGTAGTATGCAATACATACGCTCATACTTTCATACTCAGTAGATACAATTACTGTTGTACACAGTACGCACGATCATAGTGTCATATGCAGCAGGTATGGCCAGTATTAGATACAGTACATGCGCTCTTAGGGTCACATGCAGTAGGTACAGTTACAGCATGGCATGCAGTACACACGCTCACAGTGCTAGATGCAGTAGGTACGGTCACATTGTTGTATAACAGTACATATGCGCACAGTGTCATATACCAGTAGGCACGGTCAGTGTTGTGTTATAGTACACTTTCATACGTTGGGTTTTCACGGAACATACGATTGTAGCATTCTACGGTACATACGTTTGTAATATTGGTTATCACGTTGTTGTTTCCCGGTACATAGCAATGCTGTATATTGTTTTACACTAACATACCTATAGAATTTAAGCACATTTTACTGCATTCTCCAGTCACTGTGTATAGGCTCGCAGCACGCATGTTGTATTTTCACTAAGTTAGTTGGTGTTAGGCATGATCATAGTTATCATAACACTTGTCCTTAGCGTACCGTATAGTAGTAATCAGTGTCATGTTGTTACATTCCATTACTCCCGTACACTGCTACAAGTCATGCATATACGAGACGGCTTCTTCATATTCATCCACATAGTGTTGTCACAAGCTCACTACCATAAGTAACATACCATGCACACATTAGTTTCACTACGCTTATTTGCTCTGTACTACAGCTGATGTACCGGCTAATAGTTCCCGTAGCTCACATGATTCACGTACATTACCATAGTAACTGCACGTAGTCACAGTTTAAGCGTCCGCATCTCGTCATACACTCACTAGTTACCTTTCATCTTGTCCAAGGGCATGCATAAGTCTTTGTCGCTGAAATATTCTTATGCATAATGTCATGTCTTAAAAATAACTACGTCACAACACATAGGTAGTTGTACCAGTCACACCTGCCATGTCTGCGGAAGGAGGCACTGCTTATTAGTCGTTACAGACACGTCTTCAGAGCAACAACCTCACGATTCATAGGTGGCTTTGTATTCCAGTCATGCCTGCCACACCACAGGGGGTGCACTGCATAGTTGTTACTGACACGTCTTCAGAGCAACTACGTCATGACACATAGGTAGTTGTATACCCATCATGCCTGCCACGCCTGCAGGGGGATGCACTGCTTAGTTGTTGCTGACACGTCTTCAGAGCATCGACACCGTCATACTTAGGGGTTCCACATCGTCATCTCCTGCCACACCTGCAGGAGATTTACAGCATAGTCAATGTTTCCCGTACACAAGTCATAAGTTTATAAATTTCACGACGCACAAGTGGTCATTGTCTCTAATCAACCGGTCTTGTCCACGCTTGTCAGTGTCACGCAAACTTCAGTCACGTCCACAGACACAAGGGTTACTCAAGACCTGTCACACCTACAGGTACGAGGTTCGAATTAGGTTTGTCTCGTCAGGCAAAACATCTACGCAAAGACCTGTCACATCTACAGGCACCAGGGCACTTAAATGCCTGGCAAAATCTACCGAGGGTCGGTCACATAGTCAGGTTGTGCGTCACCAACTAACAGTGAATTTTTGCCACTTATTTAGCACGGAGTGGAGGACATGTCATGCTTGACAAGCTTTATGGGTTTCCCCTTTCTGCAATGGCACAGTAAGTATGTCAACATGCACGAATTAGCTAGTACGTAGTCAGGTCCCGTTTCCAGTGTCGGGCCGTTCGTAGTAGGCATGACTACCATGGCTTCGCAACATCAAGCACTGCCTCTTGTGTTTGCTAGCCAGCAGGCATAACTCTTTGTTTCTCTAGTTCAGTTAGTACAGTTAGGGGAGATAGATATGACTAGTGGGTGGCCTTGGTCATCATGGTTAGGAACAATGTTATTAATTCTACTTCTTGATTTTCTGCCCTCTATAGGCGTGCCCTCATACGCGGTTTTGGGCACAACTCAACTGCTTCGTTAGTCTTTCTCATTTGTTATAGGTGTACAGGGTTGCATGTAAAGTGCAATGTCAAGTATGAAAGAACTTCAACAACCTGGTAAGTCAATGTATGGCCATGTATAAGCTGTATTCAAATGTTGCAACCACGAGCACGAATGTAAGCCCTGAGCACGAATTACTTATGTCAAATAAAAATACACTGCTCAAAAAAGTAAAGGGGACACTTAAACAACACAATGTAACTCCAAGTCAATCACACTTCTGTAAAATCACACTGTCCACTCAGGAAGCAACACTGATTGACAATCAATTTCACATGCTGTTGTGCAAATGGAACAGACAACAGGTGGAAATTACAGGCAATTAGCAAGACACCCCCAATAAAGGAGTAGTTCTGCGGGTGGTGACCAGAGACCACTTCTCAGTTCCTATGCTTCTTGGCTGATGTTTTGGTCACTTTTGAATGCTGGCAGTGCTTTCACTCTAGTTGTAGCATGAGACAGAGTCTACAACCCACACAAGTAGCTCAGGTAGTGCAGCTCATCCAGGATGGCATATCAATGCAAGCTGTGGCAAGAAGGTTTGGTGTGTCTGCCAGAGTAGTGTCCAGAGCATGGAGGCACTACTAGGAGATGTGGAGGAGGCCGTAGGAGGGCAACAACCCAGCAGCAGGACCGCTACCTCTGCCTTTGTTTAAGGAGGAGCACTGCCAGAGCCCTGCAAACATCCTGCCTGCAACATCCTCCAATATGAACGGTTTGGCGGTGGGTCAATGATGGTGTGGGATGGAATTTCTGGGGGGGGCGCACAGCCGTAGCCTGACTGCCATTAGGTACCGAGATGAGATCCTCAGACCCCTTGTGAGATCATATGCTGGGGCGGTTGGCCCTGGGTTCCTCACAATGTTAGACCTCATGTGGCTGGAGTGTGTCAGCAGTTCCTGCAAGAGGAAGGCATTGGTGCTATGGACTGGCCCGCCAGTTCCCCAGACCTGAATCCGATTGAGCTCATCTGGGACATCATGTCTCGCTCCATCCACCAACCCCACATTGCACCACAGACTGTCCAGGAGTTGGCGGATGCTTTAGTCCAGGTCTGGGAGGACATCTCTCAGGAGACTGTCCGCCACCTCATTAGGAGCATGCCCAGGTGTTGTAGGGAGGTCATACGGGCACGTGGAGGCCACACACACACTACTGAGCCTCATTTTGACTTGTTTTAAGGACATTACATCAAAGTTGGATCATCCTGTAGTGTGGTTTTCAACTTTTTTTTTAGTGTGACTGCATATCCAGACCTCCATGGGTTGATAAATTTGATTTCCATTGATAATTTTTGTGTGATTTTGTTGTCAGCACATTCAACTACATAAAAACGAAAGTATTTTATACGATTAGTTCATTCATTCATATCTAGGATGTGTTATCTTATTGTTCCAGTGTATATGATAGTTAAATTAAGCTGTTTCAAGACCCATGCAAGTATATGGGACTTCCAGTACCTTACTCCACAAGCTCCACTCTGCAACTCCTGGTGAATGTGTCAGTCCAGCTTGCCAGCCACACCCCATCTCACAAAGACACGCCCACTGTTTAAGCCCCACCCTTTTATTCTCTACCCTTTTTGTGCATGGGTCTGGCTTGCAAATCACACCCAATCCCACAAAGTCACGTCCCCTTCTATTTCCAGCTTACAATATCTTCATCACAAATCAGTCCCATCTGAGGACAGGATATGAGGATGGGACATAAGGACAGGATAGGAGGTCAGGATATGAGGACGGGATATGGGGTTGGGATATGACAACAATATATGAGGATGGGAAATGAAGTCAAAAGCTTCCTCCTTTGTTGATTTTTCTCCACAACAAGGATTAGGAAGGAAAAACCAGGAAATGCTGGGTACTCAGCTAGTTTATTATAAAAAATCCCTCTTTTCATTGGCTTTGGCAAGGGAGGGCCCTTGTGGTGGTGGGAGGTGACTCATGCAGCCTTGTCCATAATTCATCTCTTGTCCATGACTCATGGACAAGCCTGATACTGCTCAGGACTAGTTAGTGTCCTTGTAGGTATGGGCATCCCCAGTGGTGGGATTTTCAGGAGCCGTTTTCTTCTTAACCCCTTAAGGACACATGACGTACTGGAACGTCATGTGTCCGCTCCCGATCTATAACGCGGGGCCACGGCGTGGCCCCGCGTCATAGCGGGTCGGGCCCGACCTCTAACAAAGGCTGCGCGCTATTAACCCTTTAGACGCGGCGTTCAAAGTTGAACGCCGCGTCTAAAGTGAAACTGAAACCAAAGGCTCTAACAAAGGCTGCGCGCTATTAACCCTTTAGACGCGGCGTTCAAAGTTGAACGCCGCGTCTAAAGTGAAACTGAAACCATGCCGGTTAGCTCAGTGGGCTGTTCGGGATAGCCGCGGCGAAATTGCGGCATCCCGAACAGCTTACAGGACAGCAGGAGGGTCCCTACCTGCCTCCTCGCTGTCCGATCGCCGAATGACTGCTCAGTGCCTGAGATCCAGGCATGAGCAGTCAAGCGGCAGAATCATCGATCACCGGTTTCTTATGAGAAACCAGTGATCAATGTTAAAGATCGGTGTGTGCAGTGTTATAGGTCCCTATGGGACCTATAACACTGCAAAAAAAAAGTGAATAAATATCATTTAACCCCTTCCCTATTAAAAGCTTGAATCACCCCCCTTTTCCCATAGAAAAAAAAAAAAAAACACAGTGTAAATAAAAATAAACATATATGGTATCGCCGCGTGCGGAAATGTCCGAGTTATAAAAATATATCGTTAATTAAACCGCACGGTCAATGGCGTGCGCGCAAAAAAATTCAAAAGTCCAAAATAGTGCATTTTTGGTCACTTTTTATAGCATGAAAAAATTAATAAAAAGCGATCAATAAGTCCTATCAATGCAAAAATACCGTTAAAAACTTCAGATCACGGCGCAAAAAAGAGCCCTCATACCGCCCCATACGCGGAAAAATTAAAAAGTTATAGGGGTAAGAAATTACAATTTTAAACGTATTAATTTTCCTGCATGAAGTTATAATTTTTTCCAGAAGTACGACAAAATCAAACCTATATAGGTAGGGTATCATTTTTATCGTATGGACCTACAGAATAAATATCAGGTGTCATTTTTACCGAAAAATGTACTACGTAGAAACTGAAGCCCCCAAAAGTTACAAAACAGCGTTTTTTTTTTCAATTTTGTCTCACAATTATTTTTTTTCCCGTTTCACCATAGATATTTGGGCACAATGACTGACGTCATTACAAAGTAGAATTGGTGGCGCAAAAAATAAGCCATCATATGGATTTTTAGGTGCAAAATTGAAAGAGTTATGATTTTTTAAAGGCAAGGAGCAAAAAACGAAAATGCAACAACGGAAAAAAAACCTGGTCCTTAAGGGGTTAAAGGAGAACTACCATGCCTTGAAGTACAGAAAAACGTATCCCCTATCCACAGGATGTGCCGTTCTGGGGGAGAGCCAGGCCTTCGTACAAAAGATCGCGGAGAGCCACAGTGGTCAGATCACCTGCGATCTAACATTTTTTCATCTTAAATTTTTCATCAGTAAAACTTTAAAAGTTTTTGTATCTGACAGCACCCATTTAAGGGGCTGATATCCCCTTATTACCCATGTCCTATCTATTTTGTCACTTCTTCAGAAAATATAAACTAAAGTGTGACTTTCATATGAAAAGGGTGATGAGCATATTTACCAAATTGACTGTTGAAACCTAGGTGCAAAACCTACATACCAACAACCTGTAGATACCAAAATGGAAAAGTAACAAAAATTTTCTTCTAGATTGTTTTCAATCTGTTTTGTACTCTCATCTTATCTCCCAGAGAGGATTCAACAGATAGCAGATATCGAGGGAGAATCGGGACAGTCCCATTCACTTTGGACAGTCGGCAGACTCCACCAAAGTTGGCAGCCTTAGCAGACTCCTATCCAATACTTGAGCTTTAGATGCTTCTAATATAAGTCTGCGTTCACACTACAACATTTCTGAGTAGGGAAATTATGGTGCAGCACCTTCCCAGCACGGGGACATATATCAATGTTGGTGTTTTTTGGATGTTTTCTCCCCCCCCCCCCCCCCTTCTTCCTCTCCTTTTCTTTGCGCTGTTGTGCAAAAGAATGTGTGCATGGTGGATGATAAATTTTCCGCAAAATTAGAAAACCTCACACAGTATCTCAATATTGATTATATGACACATTTCGGCGTTTCCTCATTGATGGTGTAGGGTTATGCATAATAATGCTACTATGTGCAAAATTAGTGCTCGACTGAAGAAAAAGCGCATATAATAACTCGCTATCGACTGCAAAAAAGTATCCACCAACCACCATAACATAGGAAACAATCTGAAATGCTCTATCCAAAAAAAAAGACTCAAAAAAGATCTCAACATAAAAAAAACGGTGTACATACAATGATAAATGTCCCCCATTGTCTTCAGGAAGTTCGAATTCTGGACACGTTCATTCTATGGCGGAATCCGCTCAAATATGTGGTCCCAGCTATGACTGAATCAGTGGGTGTCTTAAATTTTCTGGGAACATAGACTAAGGAGTTAGCCAGTCTAGGCAGATTTAATATTATTATTTAATATTATTCTGATTTATTCTTATTATAAAGAGGTCTCCATTTTGTCTGGACATCATGTTTTCAGCACTTGGACAAAGGTAACAAGTTGGTGTGAACTTTATTTAGTCCAGAAGGAGACATTTTCCCACAGAAAATGTACAAGATCTGCATGTTACCTGCCAAATAAAGTATGTCTGATTTCTAGAATAGATCCTTGTATTTCTATTAAGTTCTTGTAAATTGATCTGGTTTTGTATACACATAATTTTATGTCCACACTTTATGTAATATGAGGTGTGTGTGTATGTGTATATATATATATATATATATATATATATATATATGCAAGAAGAAACAAGGTCCGGCACTAGGTTGCAAGTAAAAACTTCTTATTCTTTTATTTCAAGATTCTGCGGTACAGGGTAGAAAGTCTGACGCGTTTCGCTAAAAAGCTTAATCGTAGGCAGTCTCAGGGAGGACAGAAACCTCCCGTAGAGCAGAAGGGCTTATTCTTGGGAATCGATCGATCCCAAGAATAAGTTGGCCAGCACTATTGATTCCAAACTATTGTAAAGACCTGGCTTACAGGTGCAGGTTGCTGGGCTAAATATACAGCAGCACACTGCTAGCACAAAGATATAGATGAAATATGAGTATATAGATAAAACATGAGTATATAGATAGAACATGAAAAGCTATACAGCTGTAGTGCATTAAATGAAAATATAAAACTATGAAGTTATGAGGTACTTAGCTTGCAAATTTGGCGGCCAAATAGCTTGGACCGTCCAGCCACGGTAAGTTGACTTCATTCTGGGACGGACCCTACACTATGAATATGCCTCTGTGTTAGGTGTATATAAGGTGCCTTGAATGTTTCAGACCTTGCAATGCCTGCTGTACTGTTCACACAGAGGCATATTCATAGTGTAGGGTCCGTCCCAGAATGAGGTCACCTTACCGTGGTGGGACGGTCCAAGCTATTTGGCCGCCAAATTTGCAAGCTAAGTACCTCATAATTTCATAGTTTCATAATTTCATTTATTGCACTACAGCTGTATAGCTTTTCATGTTCTATCTATATACTCATGTTTTATCTATATACTCATGTTTCATCTATATCTTTGTGCTAGCAGTGTGCTGCTGTATTCTCCTGTTGCTGCATATAGATAGATGTGTGTGTGTGTGTGTATATATATATATTACCCCTTATGCGGCAACTAGCTAGCCATTACATAGCATAGGAATTCCAGTCTTTTTCTTGATCATAGGCCTGGCTTGATGGTTGTGCCTTGATAGCATCATTCATCATTTGTTAGCTAGGTGGCAGTGTTGCTTCAGAAATCCTCTGCCTTTATTCAGACATAGCATGCTGCAGAAGATCCTTATGTATAAGCCAAAAAGTAAAGAGAGAAAAAAATAAAAAAAATGTCAATAAATATTAGGGGCTAATATTTAGTATGTGTGTTACTTGTTTTCGGATAGTAGAAAACAGGTATATGTCTGCATTCTGGTAGAAAGGTATGTTGATGTATACCTGGGGACCCGGCCCATTAAGTTCCTACCAGGGGGACATCTATTAAACACAACATAAAGAGGGTACTAATAACCCACAAAAAAAGGCAAACCGCCATACATAATATATAAACCTACAAAGTATTTGCCCTAAAACGTGTATCAAATAAATATAGTACAAGGTAGAATTATCAAAAAAGTACACTTTATTAGAGAAAAATATGTATAATAAACAACAGGATTGGCAATGCCTCCCTCCCCAGTAAAAAACACAAAATGGCACACGAGACAATGTTAAAATAATTAATGGGGGGAACATCCTGAGCAGCACTGAAAGATGAGGACTGCTATTACACTATCTTTGTATGATTAAATCTATGAATGGTTTAGCAAAGCATGACAACTGATATTTGGAAATAATTTCTACATATAGAGCACTATACATCTATATTGCACATAACTCCGTGGTACTATATTACAGTATTGCACATAATCCTATATTGCACGTGACTCTGTAACACTATATTGCAATATTGCACCTCGCCCCATAGGAGGCGCACCTATAATGTTAATAGGAGACCCTAAACGGTCATATATATGTGATAGGTATATACTAATCAGTATTGCACGTGGCCCTATAAAGCATATCTATATAATAAGTATATACTAATCAATATTGCACATGGTCCTATAAGAAAGACTAAGTATATACTGAGAGTGCAATATATATAAAATAAATTGTGCTCAATTAAACATACTGTATTTATCGGGGTATACCACGCACCGGCCTATAACACGCACCCTCATTTTACCAAGGATATTTGGGTAAAAAAAGTTTTTTACCCAAATATCCATGGTAAAATGAGGGTGCGTGTGTACACGTGTATACCCCGATACACCCCCAGGAAAGGCAGGGGGAGAGAGGCCGTCGCTGCCCGCTTCTCTCCCCCTGCCTTTCCTGGGGTCTAGAGCCCTGCTGCCGGCCCTTCTCTTCCCCTGGCTATCGGCGCCGCTGCCCGTTCTGTCCCCCTGACTATCGGTGCCGGCGCCCCATTGCCGGCGCCGATAGCCAGGGGGAGAGAAGGGCCATTGCCGGCGCCGTTGCCTCCCCCCATCCCCGGTTTCATAATTACCTGTTGCCGGGGTGGGGTCCGCGCTGCTTCAGGCCTCCGGTGTGCGTCCCCTGCTTCGTTGCTATGCACTGCACAGCGTGGCGCACTGACGTCATGCGCCGCGCCGTGCAGCGCATAGCAACGACGCAGGGGACACACACCGGAAGCCTGAAGCAGCGCGGACACGACCCCGGCAACAGGTAATTATGCAACTGGGGATGGGGGGAGGCAACGGGGCAGCGGCGCCGGCAATGGGTGCCGCTGCCCCTTCTCTCCCCCTGTCTGTCGACACCGCTTCTCTCCCCGTGGCTAGTCAGGGGGATAGAACGGGCGGCGGCACCGATAGCCAGGGGAGAGAAGGGCTGGCAGCAGGGCTCTAGACCCCAGGGCAGGCAGGGGCAGAGAAGCCGGCAGCGACGGCAGGTCTCTGCACCTGCAAAGCCGCTGCAGTTCATTGATTTAAAGCGCCCGCTTTAAATCATTGAACTGCAGCGGCTTATCGGCGTATAACACGCACATAGACTTTAGGCTAAAAAAATTTGCCTAAAAGGTGCGTGTTATATGCCGATAAATACGGTAGATGAAAGATAGGCAAACACACATGCAATTTGACTGATAACAACAATTCCAAACATAGGAGCTCATGATACAGACCAATGCATCCGATAGAGATTCCTCCAGGATGTTCCCCCACCTCACACTCCGATGGATTTTGTTCTGCTTCCTCTAGGAGTCCCCAACGGGGGCGGGGAATGATGTCACACGGGGGTGGAGTCGTGACGTCATGATACTCCTGCCCCGTGGTCGCCACCCGGCTGTTTGTGAGCTGGCACCGCGGCGTGCAGCTCAAACAGGTGGGTGGTGAATACAAGATTGCGGGGGTCCCCAGCGGCGGGGCCCCCGCGGTGAGACATCTTATCCCCTATTCTTTGGATAGGGAATAAGATGTCTCAGGGCCAGAGTACCCCTTTAAGACTGTTTCCCAACCAGCTTTTGCAAAACTATAACTTCCAGCATGCCCGGACAGCCAAAGACTTGCTCACACATCGGAATTTCTGTGTCCGCACAAAAGAATGAACACGTTTATTCTTTGTGCAAAGTCCACACGGAATGCATAGCCATCTATGTGACACTGCATTCGTGTGCGGTCCTAGATTCTCCGTGCAGATATTCCGTCATATGAACATAGCCTTAGAATTACGGCCAAAAACTTTGGGGGAATTTATGATTGAATTTGGCATATTTATTTGTGTTGTGAAAAGTCCCACATTTGTCGCAGGTTGCTTTTTAGATGCTTTTTTTTTTTTTTGCACCTTTTCAATATCCACAAAGTTTGTGTCTACTTGTAATTTTTTGGGGGGTGGTTAAGGGTGGATGCAGTGGACATTGATTTAAAAAAAAAAAAATGCAACAAAAGGCAACATTTTTGTGCAAAGCTACACCACCCACGGACTACACTTACAAACTTGTCTATTTCACAGACCCTTCTTTACCTACACTGTGTTTTTTTTAACGTTTTTGTATTGCAGATGTGTAATATAAATAAAGTAGTTCATAAAGTAGTCAAATTCTAAGCCATTTTACATATCTTTAACTATTAGTTTAAATTGTCTGAGGTAACAAACAGAAGTTGTGGGAGATTTATCAAAACTTGTGCAGAAGAAAAGTTACTGAGTTGCTCATAGCAACCAATCAGATCGCTTCTTTCATTTTGCAGACGCCTTGTTAAAAATGAAAGAAGCGATCTGATTGGTTGCTATGGGCAACTGGGCAACTTTTCCTCTGCACAGGTTTTGATAAATCTCCTCCAAGGTGACCAAGAACTGGTGAAGTGAAGTCAATTTCCTAGGTGTTTTATAGGTTGCTCCACATTTATCATGCAATGTGTGGCTGTTGATAAATTTAGGTCAAGTCAAATTCCCCACAGCTAAAAACAGTGCAAAAAAGCATCCACACAGCACACACATTGATAAATCCCCCACTCATAGTCTGAGAGTCCTTTGGCTGTCAGGGCATGCTGGGTGTTGTAGGTTTGCAACAGCTGGAGGCACCCTGGTTTGTTGGGTAACAGAAAGTTTCAGAAACACTGTTTTAGCGCAAGTATATCTAACATGTTTGACATGTTCAAAAAATACACATTACATAAAAATGTATGTATTAACAATAAGTATATATTCAAATCACATATTTTACTATAAATATCTACATGAAGAATACAATAAAAATAACCAACATGACATGTTATACATAAATCACCCGTCAATCAAACACATCGATCAAACACATCTATCATTCATGCAGCATTACATCATGTATTAATTAATCACATAAAATTATACATTAACTTACCTATCTTTCAATGTTCCAATCTCTGCGGCTCCCTTCTTTTCCTGCACCCGCTCCCGATAATGGTCCCCTGCTTATTACTAGCAAAAAATTTAATTTGTTTCTCACAATTCCCCACAGCATGTTTCTTTTTCGTGGTACCCCAGCAAAAGGGCAAAAAAGAGAAAAAAACAAAATGTGATGAAACTAAGTTAAATAAAACATTAATACGATACTCTGAATACTGAATGTACCCGAAAAAATCTAACCCGAAAAAGACGAATACCCAGTTGTATCCGAAAAATCAAACCCGAAAAAATTACCGAACTGATAATTTTACCCAAAACGAAAAAACGAAACGAAAATTTCTCTTGTGCACATCCAGCATGGAACGGAGATCGCTCCATGCATGCGGATTACCAGAGTCCTGTGCAGGACATGTGGGGTTCGGAGGGTAGTATGGGGTTGGGTGTCCCTATGGTCGGACCCCCCATGATCAAAAAGCGTATCCCCTTTCCAGTCAGAAGGCTGTGAAGTACCAATGAAAGAACATTTTTGGGACAGTTTGCCAACGTATAATAGGCTTCCAGCATAGGCTTCTCTATAAAACCTAAAAACAATGAAAAAAATAAATAAAATTTTACATAATCCTGTCTTTTTTTTTCCTGCTGCAGATGTGTAGTTTGAACTGCAGCAGATCTGCACCAGGAATAGCTCTACTGTTATTGATGTCTTGTCTTTTGTTTGTGGAATCCACAAAAATAGCAAGAAATAGTAGCATGATGCTACTTGCATCGTTTGCAAATTTTCTGTTGCACGGGAGCAGGGTTCCACAGCCCCATTGTCAAAATCCGTGTGTCATCCGGAACATGTGAATGTGTGGCGGCCACTAGAGCTACTGACTGGGGTGCAGATTGCATAGATACTGTGCGTGACTCTGGGTGGTTAGATATATCACTTTGTGATGCCAGGGCACCGTTAACCTACACAGTCCAACTATACGACAGCTTCTCCTGGGCCTTGAGCAGGATAATAAATACACCGATGCCAGGTTACAGAAAACTGTCTCTTTACTTTGCTGGAGGTAGCAGAACTCAAACAATACAGACTTTGGTTGCAGAGGGATGGGCAGAGTGGAACCTGGGGAGCCTGTTGCCTTGCTGGGAGTTGTAGTGGCTGTTGAATGCAGCTTTAACATTAGTAGCAGCACACGCTGACTTGAGAGACTTGACTCACTGATTGAAGTAGAGATTTTCCATAAAAGCTTTGCTTACCGCCAGGCTTTGACAATTCACCTGAGCGCCGGAGTCTTTTCCTGAGATTTGGTGTGGCTGTGGAATTTAGTAGACTTCTCCCAAGGCTTCTCCCCAGCTTGCTAGCTGGAACACACCCTCCTTCTCCTCACAGCAGCTCACACAACAACTTCTTCTCCTCACTGACTGAAACTGAACTCCCCTCTACACTACATTATAGGGGTACTCCGCTGCTCAGAGTTTGAAACAAACTGTTCCGAACGCTGGAGCCGATGTCGGGAGCTCGTGATGTCATAGCTCCACACCTTCATGATGTCACGCCCTGCCCTAGGGGAGGGGGCGTGACATAATGAGGGGGCGGGGCTATTACATCACGAGCTCCCGACTCCAGCATTCGGAACAGTTTGTACCCCTTTAAGGGCTAGATTTGGGGGTCTCCTATTTGGTGTCAGGGTCACCTGGTCCCTCTGCCACAATCCCTTAAAGGTACAGAGCATAAATTAACATATAACATGAAACAGGAATAAATCACATTATAACAGGTCAGACAGCACTGGGCCCAATATTTAGACAACAGGGATGCCCAAGGCGGTCTTTAGCCCATATATACACATATTCATTTGTGGTCAGTGCTCAATCGTATAGCGAGCCTACCTAACTAAACCTCTAACTAAACTCCTATTCCCAACTACATCCTGTAACCTATCTAGGCAGTCTGAGTTATGCCATGTACTGCCGCGTAAGAGTACACCTGAAAAATAGAGGGCATACCCTGATGTGTAATGATAGTCATGAAGTGAAAATGATATTGAGGGAGGGTTGCGTAGGACGTGACGAACCCGCGGCGTCAAGCGCAGGTAACGCCGTGGGTTCTTATAGCAAAATCCCGCCTCTCCCACAAATACAGGCTAATAAATTAGCCTTAAAACTTGTGGTCGGTGCTCAATCGTATACCGAGCCTACCTAACTAAACCGAGTTGTGCCATATACTGCCGCGTAGGAGTACACCTGAAAAATAGAGGGCAAAACTCATAATGAGAACAAAGCACTATTAACACGCGCAATAACCCCGTGACCAATGACTGCAATGCCTCATGCAATACATACTATGGAATGGGGGTGTAGTGCACATAGTACTGAATTCCCAGCACCCCAATTTCATAACCACGTATGCTGGCACACCACAATGTGACGTCGGTGAAGCAGCCCCAATGCTAAGGGAATGACTGGATATAAAGGACGAATCGCTATAAAGAATTTAACAAGAATACGTACATGTTTGACAAACAACTTACAGTGAGTGCCGCCCCCTAACAATGGCAGCGGCTGATCCCATTGGATCCTTGACATGTGGAAGCGAAGCTAGCCACACTCGAGCTGAGCATCACTTGTGGGACTCGGGAGAATACCGTATGATGATAACCTGACAATAACATTCATCTGCTATACAATATCAATACGTAACTATCTGCATCCCTGCAAAGTTATTGTAACTACAGCCATGCATCTGCATGTAATTCCCCTAAACCTTAGGAAACCATGACAACTGAAGGACAGCGCAGCCTCTAATATTAAGCTGTCCTGATGTCGCCATGGGGAACTACCCAAAGCGTCAACTAACTAACCAACCAACTAAGCCAGCTGCCAGAGCTGATGGCTAGAGGGCTTGCGAACCTCCCTCTTACACACTCACCCGGGCAGAATTGATGGCATGGAATGCAAACGATGACGCCATGTCAGAGCAAGACCACGTGATATTATGCTGGATACCTGACAGATATACTTTGATAGTATTATGCTGGATGCAAAGAAGAGTGGCAAAACCCGATAAATGCAAAAAGGAAAAAAATGGCACATGAGACATCCTCTAAGTATCTAATGTAAAATATCGTGAAAGTTGGAAGCTCTCAGTGAGCTGCGGACGTGAAAAGTCCCCACAGAGAACAACCCTATGCCCGTATACACAACTCCAAGTGCTAATAATGTGAATACACAAAAGACTACGTAACCACCAACCTAAACCTGTGTCAGGTTACCACTGTAACCAACCTGTGGACGTTAACGGCAATGAAACCACTTATGCAGCAACATGATGATGAGACTCAACCAACATGTGATTACTATCATCGTCAACCTAAGTCAAGACAAACAAAACCAACCACACAGAACCAAGCTATGTCCCTAATGCTAAGTAAACATATGGACACATGATGACGTTGCCGCCGACCTGAAGGTGTGTCAGGTCGCAACTGAACCGACCTGTAGACGAGACAGGCCGAAACATGAAGGAAAGACTCAACCAAATCTGTAACTAACAGTATGACCGTCACCCTGAACCAAAACAGGTCGTAACCATGATATACTTATAGACGTGGCAATTAACAATGGAAACATAAAGCTACCCTTGTAGCATAACCCAACTGCTGAAAAAACACAATGTATACAAAAACATTATCGCCAACCCAAAGTTGTGTCAGGTTGTATCCAGACTGACCTGCAAATGTGACTGATCTAGCCGAATTAAAGCCTCAACCAACATATGTGACTACTAGTATCGACATCAACCTGAAACCGAGACAGGTTGTGACCGTGATTGACCTATAGACGTGACAATTCACATTGGAAAATAAAGCTATATCCCTATGCATAACCCAACAACTGAATAACACAACGTATGATGACATAGTCGTCAACCTGAAGTCATGTCAAGTTGTACCCGGACTGACCTGTAGATGTGATTGATCTAGCTGAATTTAAAAGCCTCTACCAATGTACATAACTACTATTAGTAATGACATCAACCTGAAGCTGACACAGGTCGTAACCATGCTTGACCTGTCGACTTAGCAAGTAATAAACCGAACCCCAGCTATATTTTCGTATGCACGACTCAATGTTAATAAAATGGTAACCCACGTAATTATCCGTGCAGATTCGCCCAAAGCCATGAAACCCATGCAGTATCATAGACACGGGTGTATGGTCTAAATACCATAACATAGCACAACAAAATATCATGAAACGTGTACCTAATGAACCTATGAATCTATACCGAATAGAACAATCTTGCCCTAAGAATATATGCCTGTCACGATGCCGGCTGGCAGGTGGTGGATCCTCTGTGCCAGAGAGGGATTGGCGTGGACCGTGCTAGAGGATCGGTTCTAAGTCACTACTGGTTTTCACCAGAGCCCGCCGCAAAGCGGGATGGTCTTGCTGCGGCGGTAGTGACCAGGTCGTATCCCCTAGCAACGGCTCAACCTCTCTGGCTGCTGAAGATAGGCGCGGTACAAGGGAGTAGACAGAAGCAAGGTCGGACGTAGCAGAAGGTCGGGGCAGGCAGCAAGGATCGTAGTCAGGGGCAACGGCAGAAGGTCTGGAATCACAGGCAAGGAACACACAAGGAACGCTTTCACTGGCACTAGGGCAACAAGATCCGGCGAGGGAGTGAAGGGGAAGTGAGGTGATATAGGGAAGTGCACAGGTGTAAACACTAATTGGAACCACTGCACCAATCAGCGGTGCAGTGGCCCTTTAAATCGCAAAGACCCGGCGCGCGCGCGCCCTAGGGAGCGGGGCCGCGCGCGCCGGGACAGAACTGACGGGGAGCGAGTCAGGTACGGGAGCCGGGGTGCGCATCGCGAGCGGGCGCTACCCGCATCGCGAATCGCATCCCGGCCGGAGGTGGTAACGCAGCGCCCCGGGTCCGTGGAACCGACCGGGGCGCTGCAGTGAGGGAAGTGTAGCGAGCGCTCCGGGGAGGAGCGGGGACCCGGAGCGCTCGGCGTAACAGTACCCCCCCCCCTTGGGTCTCCCCCTCTTCTTGGGGCCTGAGAACCTGAGGATCAGACTTTTGTCCAGGATATTGTCCTCAGGTTCCCAGGACCTCTCTTCTGGACCACAACCCTCCCAATCCACTAAAAAAAAAGTTTTTCCTCTGACCTTTTTAGAGGCTAAGATTTCTTTGACAGAGAAGATGTCCGAGGAGCCGGAAACAGGAGTGGGAGGAACAGATTTAGGAGAAAAACGGTTGAGGATGAGAGGTTTAAGAAGAGAGACGTGAAAGGCATTAGGGATACGAAGAGAAGGAGGAAGAAGAAGTTTGTAAGAGACAGGATTAATTTGACACAAAACTTTAAAAGGACCAAGATAGCGTGGTCCCAACTTATAGCTCGGGACACGGAAACGGACATATTTAGCGGAGAGCCATACCTTGTCTCCAGGGGAAAAAATGGGAGGAGCTCTTCTTTTCTTATCTGCGAATCTCTTCATGCGAGAAGAAGCCTGTAAGAGAGAATTTTGGGTCTCTTTCCATATGGTGGAAAGATCACGAGAAATTTCATCCACAGCGGGCAGACCAGAGGGCAAGGGGGTAGGGAGGGGGGGAAGAGGGTGACGGCCGTACACCACGAAAAACGGAGATTTGGAGGAAGATTCAGAGATTCTGAAATTATACGAGAATTCGGCCCAAGGTAGAAGATCTGCCCAGTCATCCTGGCGGGAGGAAACAAAATGTCGTAAATAGTCACCCAAGATCTGGTTAATTCTCTCTACTTGTCCATTGGATTGAGGATGGTATGCAGAAGAAAAATTTAATTTAATCTTGAGTTGTTTACAGAGAGCCCTCCAGAATTTAGACACAAATTGGACGCCTCTATCCGAGACGATCTGTGTAGGCAACCCGTGAAGACGAAAAATGTGTACAAAAAATTGTTTAGCCAACTGAGGCGCTGAAGGAAGACCAGGAAGAGGGATGAAATGTGCCATTTTGGAGAATCGATCAACGACCACCCAAATAACAGTGTTGCCATGGGATGGGGGTAAGTCAGTAATAAAATCCATACCAATCAGAGACCAAGGTTGTTCGGGGACAGGTAGAGGATGAAGAAAACCAGCGGGCTTCTGGCGAGGAGTCTTATCCCGGGCACAGATAGTGCAGGCTCGCACAAAGTCCACCACATCAGTCTCTAGAGTCGGCCACCAATAGAAGCGAGAGATGAGTTGCACAGATTTCTTAATGCCCGCATGACCTGCGAGATGGGAGGAGTGACCCCATTTGAGGATCCCAAGGCGTTGGCGTGGAGAAACAAAGGTCTTTCCTGGAGGAGTTTGCCTGATGGAGGCTGGAGAAGAGGAAATCAGGCAGTCAGGAGGAATGATGTGTTGAGGAGAGAGTTCAATTTCAGAGGCATCTGAGGAACGAGAGAGAGCATCGGCCCTAATGTTCTTATCAGCAGGCCGAAAGTGAATTTCAAAATTAAATCGGGCAAAGAACAGAGACCACCTGGCCTGACGAGGATTCAGCCGTTGGGCAGACTGGAGGTAGGAGAGGTTCTTGTGATCGGTGTAAATAATAACTGGAAATCTTGATCCCTCCAGCAGATGCCTCCATTCCTCAAGTGCTAATTTAATGGCTAGAAGCTCTCGATCCCCGATGGAGTAGTTCCTCTCCGCCGGAGAGAAGGTCCTGGAAAAAAAACCACAAGTAACAGCATGCCCGGAAGAGTTTTTTTGTAGAAGGACAGCTCCAGCTCCCACTGAGGAGGCATCAACCTCCAATAGGAAGGGTTTAGATGGGTAAGGTCTGGAGAGCACGGGAGCCGAAGAAAAGGCAGACTTGAGTCGTTTAAAGGCGTCTTCCGCTTGAGGAGGCCAAGACTTGGGATCGGCATTTTTTTTTGTTAAAGCCACAATAGGAGCCACAATGGTAGAAAAATGTGGAATAAATTGCCTGTAATAATTGGCGAACCCCAAAAAACGTTGGATGGCACGGAGTCCGGAGGGGCGTGGCCAATCTAAGACGGCAGAGAGTTTATCTGGGTCCATTTGTAGTCCCTGGCCAGAGACCAAGTATCCTAGAAAAGGAAGAGATTGGCATTCAAACAGACATTTCTCTATTTTGGCATAGAGTTGATTATCACGAAGTCTCTGAAGAACCATACGGACATGCTGGCGGTGTTCTTCAAGATTGGCAGAAAAAATCAGGATATCGTCCAGATATACAACAACACAGGAGTATAGGAGATCACGAAAAATTTCATTAACAAAGTCTTGGAAGACGGCAGGGGCGTTGCATAGACCAAAGGGCATGACCAGATACTCAAAGTGTCCATCTCTGGTGTTAAATGCCGTTTTCCATTCATCCCCCTCTCTGATGCGGATGAGATTATAAGCACCTCTTAAGTCCAGTTTGGTAAAAATATGGGCACCTTGGAGACGATCAAAGAGTTCAGAGATGAGGGGTAGGGGGTAGCGGTTCTTAACCGTGATTTTATTAAGACCGCGGTAGTCAATGCAAGGACGTAGAGAGCCATCTTTTTTGGACACAAAGAAAAATCCGGCTCCGGCAGGAGAGGAGGATTTACGGATAAAGCCCTTTTTTAAATTTTCTTGGACGTATTCAGACATGGCAAGAGTCTCTGGGACGGACAGAGGATAGATTCTGCCCCGGGGTGGAGTAGTGCCCGGGAGGAGGTCAATGGGACAATCATAAGGCCTGTGAGGAGGTAGAGTCTCAGCTTGTTTTTTGCAAAAAACGTCCGCAAAGTCCATATAGGCCTTAGGGAGACCGGTTACATGAGGAAGCACAGGGACACGGCAAGGTTTACTGGGAACCGGTTTTAAGCAGTCCTTGGAACAAGAGGGCCCCCAACTCTTGATCTCCCCAGTGGACCAATCCAGGATTGGGGAATGGAGTTGAAGCCAGGGAAGTCCAAGAAGGATTTCAGAAGTGCAATTGGGGAGGACCAACAGTTCAATCCTCTCGTGATGAGATCCGATGCACATTAGAAGGGGCTCCGTGCGGAAACGTATAGTACAGTCCAATCTTTCATTGTTTACACAATTGATGTAGAGGGGTCTGGCGAGACTGGTCACCGGGATGTTGAACCTGTTGACGAGAGAGGCCAAGATAAAATTTCCTGCAGATCCAGAGTCCAAGAAGGCCACAGCAGAGAAGGAGAAGGCAGAGGCAGACATCCGCACAGGCACAGTAAGACGTGGAGAAGCAGAGTAGACATCAAGGACTGTCTCACCTTTGTGCGGAGTCAGCGGACGTCTTTCCAGGCGGGGAGGACGGATAGGACAATCCTTCAGGAAGTGTTCGGTACTAGCACAGTACAGGCAGAGATTCTCCATGCGGCGTCGTGTCCTCTCTTGGGGTGTCAGGCGAGACCGGTCGACCTGCATAGCCTCCACGGCGGGAGGCACAGGAACAGGTTGCAGGGGACCAGAGGAGAGAGGAGCCGGGGAGAAGAAACGCCTCGTGCGAACAGAGTCCATATCCTGGCGGAGCTCCTGACGCCGTTCGGAAAAACGCATGTCAATGCGAGTGGCAAGATGGATGAGTTCATGTAGGTTAGCAGGGATTTCTCGTGCGGCCAGAACATCTTTAATGTTGCTGGATAGGCCTTTTTTAAAGGTCGCGCAGAGTGCCTCATTATTCCAGGATAATTCTGAAGCAAGGGTACGGAACTGTACGGCATACTCGCCAACGGAAGAATTACCCTGGACCAGGTTCAACAGGGCAGTCTCAGCAGAAGAGGCTCGGGCAGGTTCCTCAAAGACACTTCGAATTTCCGAGAAGAAGGAGTGTACAGAGGCAGTGACGGGGTCATTGCGGTCCCAGAGCGGTGTGGCCCAAGCCAGGGCTTTTCCAGACAGCAGGCTGACTACGAAAGCCACCTTAGACCTTTCAGTGGGGAACTGGTCCGACATCATCTCCAAGTGTAATGAACATTGGGAAAGAAAGCCACGGCAAAACTTAGAGTCCCCATCAAATTTATCCGGCAAGGATAGTCGTATTCCAGAAGCGGCCACTCGCTGCGGAGGAGGTACAGGAGCTGGCGGAGGAGATGATTGCTGGAGCTGTGGTAGTAACTGTTGTAGCATAACAGTCAGTTGAGACAGCTGTTGGCCTTGTTGCGCAATCTGTTGTGACTGCTGGGCGACCACCGTGGTGAGGTCAGCGACAACTGGCAGAGGAACTTCAGCGGGATCCATGGCCGGATCTACTGTCACGATGCCGGCTGGCAGGTGGTGGATCCTCTGTGCCAGAGAGGGATTGGCGTGGACCGTGCTAGAGGATCGGTTCTAAGTCACTACTGGTTTTCACCAGAGCCCGCCGCAAAGCGGGATGGTCTTGCTGCGGCGGTAGTGACCAGGTCGTATCCCCTAGCAACGGCTCAACCTCTCTGGCTGCTGAAGATAGGCGCGGTACAAGGGAGTAGACAGAAGCAAGGTCGGACGTAGCAGAAGGTCGGGGCAGGCAGCAAGGATCGTAGTCAGGGGCAACGGCAGAAGGTCTGGAATCACAGGCAAGGAACACACAAGGAACGCTTTCACTGGCACTAGGGCAACAAGATCCGGCGAGGGAGTGAAGGGGAAGTGAGGTGATATAGGGAAGTGCACAGGTGTAAACACTAATTGGAACCACTGCACCAATCAGCGGTGCAGTGGCCCTTTAAATCGCAAAGACCCGGCGCGCGCGCGCCCTAGGGAGCGGGGCCGCGCGCGCCGGGACAGAACTGACGGGGAGCGAGTCAGGTACGGGAGCCGGGGTGCGCATCGCGAGCGGGCGCTACCCGCATCGCGAATCGCATCCCGGCCGGAGGTGGTAACGCAGCGCCCCGGGTCCGTGGAACCGACCGGGGCGCTGCAGTGAGGGAAGTGTAGCGAGCGCTCCGGGGAGGAGCGGGGACCCGGAGCGCTCGGCGTAACAATGCCTTGCATGACTTCTTGATCCACACGCAGACCATAAAAATATAAAAGTGCATCTGGCATAACAATCAAGGCCAGATGCACCTCACTAACACCACAACCACATGCTCAAACAACTCACGACCGTATACACAGTCAGAACTATATAGGCGTATGTATAAAGCTTTGAGCACGTACACCGAACAGACTGAATGTGTGGCTAGAAAGAACTGCATAAGCGAGCATATGCACTGAACAAACTATATGAACAGATAAACAGAGCAACTTATCCAAACATAGTCAGGAATAATGAGTATATCACCGCCTATGTGTCCTAATGTTGTTGCTCTGAAGGCATGTCAGTAACAACAATTTTGCAACGTACACCCCTGCAGACGTGGCAGGCATAATGAGTATACACCACCTATATGTCGTAATGTTGTTGCTCTGAAGACATGTCAGTAACAACAATAATGCCATGTACCCCCCTGCAGACGTGGCAGGTATAATGGGTATCCACCACCTGTGTGTCGTAATGTCGTTGCTGTGAAGGCATGTCAGTAACAACAATTGTGCAATGTGACGCCCTGCAGACGTGGCAGGCATAATGGGTATACACCACCTATGTGTCTTGTTATTGTTGTTCTGAAGGCGTGTCAGTAACAACAATTATGCAACGTACCCCCCCTGCAGACGTGGCAGGCATAACGGGTATACGCCACCTATGTGTCGTAATGTCATTGCTCTGAAGACGTGTCAGTAACAACAACTATGCAATGTATCCCCCTGCAGACGTGGCAGGTATAATGGGTATACATCACCAATGTGTTGTGTTATTGTTGTGCTGAAGGCATGTCAGTAACAATAATGCAAGGTACCCCCCTGCAGGCGTGGCAGGCATAATGGGTATACACCACCTGTGTGTCGAGTTATTGTTGTTCTGAAGACGTGTCAGTAACAACTACACCATGTATCTCCCTGCCTATATACAGATGTGTACAGAACGACTATGTGCGAAACTGTCGTATAACAGCTATGCATGGCTGTACCACCAAACTTGATGACCCTATACTCAGGCCAACTATATGCGCGTATGCACCACCAAAGCGAACGCACATGTGGCCAATCACAACCAATGACAAAAAATAAGCATGCATGTAGTAACTATTATGACCACATGCCTGCGCACAGAGCCACACCCCATGCGCTGTACGAACATGTGCGCAGCATAAAAGCTGCGAGCGCGCTAACCTCACAATACCCGCAAGCGCATGTACCGCACACATGTCACGAGCACACGCACAGCATGATTCCCACGAACACACATATAATCCAACCATACAAGCCTGTACAGTATAAATCCTTTGAGCGTAAGAACCGTATAAATCTACAAACGTGTGTACAGTATAATTTCTACGAGCGCGTGTACAGCAAGCGTGTGTGTAGTATGAATCCTACAAGCGTGTATACAGTATAAAACCTACGAGCGAGTGTACAGTATGAATGCTATAAGCGTATGAAAGCTACAAGCATATGTACAGTATAAATCCAACTATATCTAGCTATAGACCTAGCTCTTGAAAAGTATGTGCACCAAATTTGGTGCACTTTCTGCTCTTAAGGGGGTACTCCGCTGCTCAGCGTTTGAAACAAACTGTTCCGAACGCTGGAGCTGGCGCCGGGAGCTCGTGACATCATTGCCCCGCCCCCTCATGACATCACACCCCGCCCCCTCAATGCAAGTCTGTGGGAGGGGGCGTGATGGCTGTATAGACGGCAATGCATAGACTTGCATTTGAGGGGGCGGGGCTATGACATCAAGAGCTACCGACTCCAGAATTCGGAACAGTTTGTTCCAAACGCTGAGCAGCGGAGTACCCCTTTAAGTGGGAGCAGGGATCTCTGTCCTAGACAGATTTTTTTGTCATGCTTATCTGTTAATCTCTTTGTTCCTTTATGTAAATCACAATGTGGAAATAATGAAATAATTCTGTTTTTTTCTCTTGTAAAGTCTCCATGAACAAAACTGTTCCTGAAGCGTCTCTACTGATAATAGGAAGCTTTTTACTTGCTCTTAACACAATGCTAGAAGCAGCCTGTTAGTAAGTGAATGACAGACTATGTCACCATTGACCTCAATAGTAAGGGATCTAAATGTTCTGTTGTGTGCCTGCCGTGACTCCTGGTAATCAACACTAAAGAAAGAAACTATTTTGTGAAACAAGACATTCAGTGGATGCCTGGATAGCCGTGCATTTGTATTCAATCTAGGGTAACCTTGAAATCTTCAATACTTGTAGTGTGCATCCTGATATGAAGGCGCCCATTCTCTCATTAGTCCCTTAATGGTATCACTCAACAAAAATTTTTTATTTTTTATTTTTTTTTAGCTTGTGCAGTAATGTCATCGTATGGATGAAAAGGATGTTTAGATTTTGTGACATTTGTTCTACTTTTTACTGTCAGTTAGCTGAAACCTCGCTTGTTTTCCCCTAAATGTTTTACAGCAAAGAAAGCACAACCTGAAAATCTTAATGGTAGGCTGTCCGGGCATGCTGAAAGATGTCGTTTTGCAACAGCTGGAGGCACACTGGTTGGGAAACACTGCTTTGGACCCATGAGTGCAATGCTTGATATTAAATGGGCACTGTCAGAATCAAAAACATTTTATATGTTATACATCTAATATACTTAAAAAAAATACATTTGGAATACTTTTTTTTATAGAAATCATGGCATAAAAAAGAAAAAAAAAAAGCCACTAGGGGTCCCCATACCATCTAGAACATAATCCTGTACGGCTGCAGTATCATCTTTTTCTCAGCTTAAGTATAGGCTGGAAAAAAAGTCCAGGAAGTAAAGGCGGGGCTAGCACTCCTCTGTGCTCACTCCTGTCCTATCAGACTGCAGCATGATATTAGAGAGGAGGAGGTTGGATGAAGAGATCCATTGGATAAAGAGACCCAGCACAGCAGAGTAGACTCAGGGAGGAAGTGAATTAATGGTGCTCAGAAATTCTGCCATGTGAACATATCCTAAGTAATATGAGGCAGATTTCTGCTGAATTTCCATTTGGAATTAAAGCCCCATTGATGTCGAAGGTCCTCACAAGGATTATTTTTTTGCTTCTAGAATTGACTTGTCCATACTAAGGACCCTTTCACACAGCAGAATTTCCTTGTGGAATTCAGCTTAAGGGTACGTTCACACACTGGTAACTAGCAGCGGGCTTCCCGCTGAAGTAAGTCCACTGCGAGTTAAAGGGGTACTCTGGTGAAAAACATCTTCGGATAGGGGATAAGATGTCTGATCGCAGGGGTCCCGCCGCTGGGGACCACCACAATCTCCATTCCATGCTGGAAACATCTGGCATGGAAATTCCAGTGTGTGCACAGTACAGCAAAATTCTGTTTAAATTCCGACGTGTGAACATAGCCTTAGGATCTATTCGCACATACAATATCCTGTGCATATTTACTGTGCAGGATTTAAAGCTGTGTTCAGTCTTTAAGTCTACATTCAGCTCTGAAGCATAAAATCTGCATCTTCAAATCCTGCGCATCAACTATGCACAGGATACTATACGTGTATTACACCTTAAGGGTACATTCACACGTGCATAGTTTTGCTACAGATATGCTGCAGCAGATTTTGCCACTCATTGAAGTCAATGAGCAGCAATGAGGCAGCAAAATCTGCAACAGCAATTCTGCAGCAGAAAATATGCACGTGTGAACATACCCTAAAAGTTCAACTAGGAAATTCTGTATGCAGCAGCGGCTGCCAATATCAGTCGACACAAGGACAGCTCGGACATTGTGGACTCCATTGGCGGCTATGCATTTCCGATCAGATTCTGCTGAAAGAATTAATGTGTTCATTCTTTTTGCAGAATCAGGACTGCAGAATTTCTGCTTGTGAATATTACAGCAGAAATCCCCCAGACCACAATGTTAACCTTTTATAGCAGAATTTCCTAGCTGAATTTTTAAGCTGGATTATACTAGGAAATGCCACAGTCTGAAAGGGCCCTTAGGCTATGTTCACACAGTGGCATATTTGCAGAAACACATGGGAATAATCCACAAATAGCAGGCGTCCGCAGAAATCTTTATAGATGGCAATGCATTTCTGAGCAGATTCAGTCCGGAATCGAGATCTTCACGGCAGATATTTTCTCCATGGAAATTCCACCATGTGCACAGTGCAGCAGAATCCCATTGAAAACATCGCAGGAGGCTTTAGTGGCTGCTAGGGATCTTCTATTGATAGAGCTTAGCTGTGACAGGCTCTACCAACAGATGTACAGCATTGATCTGTATAAGGCTGCATTCACATCTTGATTTTACACTACAGGTGCCGAATCTGGCTGGGGAGGGGCAAACCGTGCTCTCCCGTACCCCAGCCGGACCAGCGCTGAACTCCATTGACTTTAATGAGCCGACTGGAGTGAAATGGTGACTCCGGTCGGCTCATTTTTGACCCGTATCCAGTTTTGTGACCGGACCTAAAACCGTATCGCCAGTCATCCTGCACGGAGAAAATTACGCTCTGTGCATCGGATGTCTGGGGTGCCGCAGCCGAGATCGCTGGGGCCCCCAGCGGTGGGACCCCCGCGATCAGACAGCTTATACCCTATCCTTTGGATAGGGGATAAGATGTCAAGGGCGGAGTACCCCTTTCATTTTGAAAAGAAAGTCCCCTTTTAGCCTACCCTGGTACAGTATACAGTATATTATACTCTACACTGTGCCTTCATTATCCCTCCTCTTCATTTGGTCCTGCTATATAGTGTATCATTCCACAATAGATATTTTTTTTTCACAATGTAATTTCAAGTATAAGAGAAAAAAATCTTGACCCGTGTTACATATAACAATGAACACATCTATACAGACTAAGCAGCTTGTGTTAGACCCTGTGCAGGAAATCTAATAATATTTCCGTAATATTTCCGTAGTTCTGCTGTGAATGTTTTGTTCATGCAAATGTTTCCCACACATTGTATTATAATGACACTAGACTGCCATAGAAACCATGTATAGTATAATTACCTCCGCATTCATAGCATCTGCTAGTTTCTTCTTTCTGGTACTTAAACAAGGTTTTCCAATATCTACAATTTGTAATAAGGGTTTTTACGCTCACCCATATACCGCTTCCGATTTTTAAAAGGTCTCCCTCGTACTGATGCTACTAACCCTATCTACTAATCCATTTTTGAGAACCCTAATGTTTGCAGTCATACTAACCCTATGAAATAAGATTTAGCCTTTATATACTGCAAGGAATCCAAGGTGTGCTGATACACGGACTGAATAGATTGCATAAGTCTTGTCTATAGTGTTATTCCATGGTCATATCCCATGATGGAACCTTTGAATAGAACAGCGTATAGGGACAATGTGCCCCCTGCAGCCATGGTCACTGTTCATGATAATTCCATTTTGCCTGTATCCCAATATATACTGCTGAGCATGAACATGGTGTGAACCTAGCTTAAGTTATTATTTTGTTACATCAAGAAGTGTAACATGACCATGAGGTCCCATAGAAAAATTTGGATTATTGCCCCACTCCATTATGCCAACCTTTGGCAGCACGTTCGAAATATGAAAAACATATGCTTTGATCTCAACTAATGCACACATTGAGGTCACAGTACAAGGATAATATACACAGTGATGTCATAGTACAGGAATAATGTATATAGTGATGTCATAGTACAGGAATAATGTATATAGTGATGTCATAGTACAGGAATAATATACACAGGGATGTTACAGTACAGGGATAATGTACACAGTGATGTCATAGTACAGGAATAATGTATATAGTGATGTCATAGTACAGGAATAATATACACAGGGATGTTACAGTACAGAAATAATATACACAGTGATGTCACAGTACAGGAATAATGTACACAGTGATGTCACAGTACAGGGATAACGTACACAGTTATGCCACAGTACAGGGATAATGTATATAGTGATGTCACAGTACAGGGATAATGTATATAGTGATGTCATAGTACAGGGATAATGTACACAGTGATGTCACAGTACAGAGATAATGTCTATAGTGATGTCACAGTACAGGGATAATGTACACAGTGATGTCACAGTACGGGAATAATGTACATAGTGATGTCATAGTACAGGGATAACTTATATAGTCATGTCATAGTACAGGAATAAGGTATATAGTGATGTCACAGTTATTGGTTTGGTTGTGTGTGAACAGTTTTATGTTCCCTGGTCAGGGTATAGTTAATGCTTCTAAAAATAGCATACAAAGAGTCCAGCTCCCCTCCGTGTCTCTGTGCGCCCGGACTGGTGTGGATTACACCATAGAGTAGATAAGAAAGCAAGAAAAGGTGTCCAGCGCAGCTCCCTTAAAACGTAGCTTTTATTGCATATTCATCCACAGGTACATAGACAGCATAGACAGATGACGCGTTTCGGTTTAACAAGGAACCTTAGTCATATAAAGAACAAAGTGCATAGTGAATCTTTATATAGGGAGAGCGGGAAGAAAAACTCCACCTCTGTTTCCAGAGGGATAGTTAATGCCCACTCTCTCCAGGTCTCCGTCTACAGGTATAATCCAGGAGTGATCAGCTCCTGGACTTAACCCTGCACAGCGGGGACTTACAAGACTCAGGCATCCTCTAACAGACATGGGTAAAGAATAAATGTGTACATATAAAAATAAAAATAGATATAAGAACAATTCAGACAACATCGATTATCAAGCATGCATATGTTCCTCTGATGACCACCAACAGAGGAACAATGCATGTTCAGACCTATAACTGTTATTGTAGCATTTATTATATATTAATGAACGAAAAAAGGAAAGGACAAACGCATAATAGTCTGAACGGATGCTGTAATAACCAGGGATGTGGGTGTACAGATATTTACCCACCCATACTGATGTAAGCACATACGCTCTGCCAGAACAGGAGGAACATAGTGGAAATAATTAAAAGAATATAATATAAGTATAAGATTATCTGTTCCTCATGCTTATGCAGAAGTTAGCCTCCCATTCACACAGGGCGATAATGTGCGTACACATGGAGAAAATATACACATGTAGGGATCTAGTAGTATAGCCTTCAATTCATTATATTCTATATATTTAGGCTATTGACGGAAGCTATAAAATATCATTTGTAAAAATGTTCAAATACAAAATCACACGGTGAAAACTAGAAAAAAGTGGGGGGGGGGGGGGGAGGAAACAAAGAGGAAGGATGTGAACGAAAAATGTAAAATATCATAAATATCAAATGTTAATAATGTAGTATCGTGTCCATCCTCTTGTTCAGACCTCCTGGCATCAGTTTCTTTCTGATGTCCCTGCCTCTGGTCGGTATATTAATTCTCTCAAGCCCCTGTACAATAAGAGAGGCACTGCTCCCCGCATGCCTCTCCGCACAGTGACTGGATACCATAGAAGTTTGTCTTGAGTTGAAGTGCGGAATGCCGGATAAATGTTTTCTAACTCGAACTTTCAATGCGTTCGATGTACAACCGACATACTGTACTTCACACTCACGACACGTAAATACATAAATCACATTCGATGTATTGCAATTTATGTATTATTTAATCTGAAAGGAAGTACCATTGGATGTGGAAGTGACAGTGGATGAATTAGACATAAGTCTGCAACAAATGCACTTGATATGTCCACATTTGTATAATCCTATATGTTTTAGCCAAGTCGGTTTATTCTGGACAATCCGGTCAGAAAACAGACTTGGCAAGATTCTCTGTCCAATTGTTGGGGCCTTTTTAGAGATGCATTTATAGCCCTGAGAGAATACCTCCCTAAAGGCCAGATAACTGGTGATTAATGGCATGTATTTATGTAGGATATTGCAGATGTTTTTGAATTCATGGCTATATTGGGTAGAGAAAATAATGGGTGCAGATGTGGAATTAAAGTTAATTAGTGTATTACGGTCTCTCCACAATGCAAATTTCTTTCCTCTCTCTATGCTCCACTTAGAATATCCTCGTGCATGTAAACGGTGTCCTATCTGATCGGCTTCACTAATAAAATCGGATTCTATGGAGCAATTTCTACGCGCCCTGATCATCTCACCAGTAGGGATATTACTATTTGCCACATGAGGTGGGTGGCACGAAGAGGCATGTAAGACAGAATTCTGTCGTGTTTTTTCTATAGGTGCATGTCATAATTTTTTGCCTCTCCGTGTCACCCCGCAGATATAGATCCAAAAAGGATACTGTATTAGCCACATAAGACACAGTAAATTTCAAATTGTGTGGATTGTCATTGAGATACATTGTAAATTCTGGTATGGTCGCCACATTGGACCCCCATATAAATAGTGTAGCGACCATACCAGAAAATTGATGCAATAAAAGGATTGGTGGGGGCAAAGAGAGTCGCCCTCTCCCACCAACACATATAAATTTTGGCGAGAGAGGGCGAGAACTTCGCCCCCATCAAAGCTCCAGTGATCTGGAGAAAAAATTGGTTATTAAACATGAAAAAGTTGTGGTGTAACAAAAAATCCACTACCAAAATTATGTATTCTTGAAGATTCTGTGAATATCTGGAGTATGTCTCAAGAAACCAGGACAGTGCTCGCAGTGCAAGATGATGTGATATAACGGAATATAGCGCCGTAACGCCTGCTGTTACCCAATTTAGTCCCTCATGCCAGGAAATATCATGCAACATATTTAATACATGACCTGTATCCTTTATATATCCCGGCATTTGGACAATAAGATGTTGAAGAGTGGCGTCCACCCATGAACACATCCTTTCATTTAGAGACACAATGCCTGCGACTATTGGCTGCATAGGGGGAGGAAAAATATCCTTGTGGACTTTGGGCAACGAATGGAATACTGGAATGATGGAATTATCAACAATCAAAAATTCAGCCTGTTTTTTCGTCAGGATGCCATTCGCTACACCAGAGTCCACAAGGAGAACTAGTTGCTGTCTGAAAACATTAGTAGGGTCACTCGGCAAGGGTCTGTAAGTCTCCACATCCTGCAACATGGCAAGATTCAGTTTGCAATACAGACCCTTGTCGAGAATAACAACCGCCCCTCTCTTGTCTGCTTGGCGTACTACAATATCCTCCATGTCCGCAATTTCATTTAATGCATCCCTCTCCCTTTTTGTTAGATTAGATTTCATGTGGGGTAAATAACAGCTCTGTAAATTCACGTTCCACTGCCTCCTAGAAATAATCCAGGGTAGGGGTTCGCGAAGACACAGGGTAAAACCCCGGGTTAGGGGTGGAAAATTCCACCTTATCTGAAATTAAAGGGTCATTGTGTAGATCCTGTAATTCCGAGATATACACAAGATCCTGAAAAGTTAAATCATTCGCAGCCCTGTACAGTTTCCTGCCTGGGCCCTATCACACGTGGAATCATATATTTCATTATGCAAGTTATTTATTAGAAGTATTAGAAGTACATTAGAAGTGCATACATCAGCGTTGACAGACACATTATGGCTTACAGGAGGAGATGGCGACCTTTTGAACCATGGGGGGAAATGCATACTTCATTAGATTTATCACATGCCAAAAAATATTTCTTGACAGTTATATTGCGGACCAGTCTATTGACATCAAGCAGTGTCCTGTATAAATCAAAGTGTATAGACGGAGCAAATGAAAGTCCTCGGGATAAAACGGCAAGCTGACATGAAGAGAATATTTTAGCTGATAAGTTGAATATAGGTATAGTCTTTCCCTCTTGTGGCGTCTGGTGCTCCTGCTGTTTACGGTGGTGTTTCCTCCCCGCCCGATGGCGTTTTTTGCCCGTGTAGATCGGCTTTCACCTGTGGGAGGTAGAGGAGATGATGCGGCATTCGGAGTAGGTAAGCCAGAGTGTAGTGATTGATCCTCCTGATCCAATGTAGACGCTGCAGATTCCATGTTAGTGGAGTTAAAGCTAACTTTCACATCTTTTTTCAAACAGTTTTTTCGGCCTAGGTTCCTTTTTTTTCAAAATGGACCGTGGTGTATTTGATCCCTGTTTATCCGGCCACTGGAAAACATTATTGACTTTGTAATCTTGTGGGTCACGTAAAAATTTGGTATGTTTTATGTCTGTAACTTAGCTAGGTTGGCGAAGATTTTTGTATCCATTTCCAGAAAGAGATTGTTATTTTCATATATAGTGAGATTAGCTTGTAATGTGGCAATCTTCTCTTTGACTTGTGTCAAAGCCTCCTCCTTGTATGATATGTTAAGTCTCATTAACCGCAGTGAGGAGTCGGCTAATAAGTCATCCCAGTCTTTGCGGAATCGGTCCGAGAAAATGGTGGTAGGAAACTTCCTGATACGAAGTCCCCTTGGAACCATACTTTGTTCCATGCATTTCTTTAGGGTCGACAGATCCCACCAGATTTTCGTTTCAGAGGTAAGAGCTTCCTCTAGATCCTGCATGTGTATACGTAAATCTACACAGTCTTGAGTACCTGTATTGGATGCATTAAATATATGTAGCATACGTTCGTTGCGGGACGGACGATCCTCCACTGGTTTGAGGCAACTGTTCAGCGCCAGTTAGTGCTTCTGTCTTTTTTAGCCAATAGCTCCTTTGGTGTGTCTAGATAAGGATCAGCTCAGCCTAGCCTCTGGGCTGGTGATAGTTCATTATATCATGACTTGCTAAAAGGTTGGACATGATGCTTTGGAGCTCTTGGTGAAACACTCTTTATTTGAGCTTTTAATTTACTATTTTACTTTAGCATGCAGTTTGTATTTTCTGGTATTAGCCATGGTTAGGTGGCATGTTTATAGTTGATTTTAATCTGTATTTGTATAGTCAGTTTTAGGATTTGTATGTTCTTTTTGCTATGTGTCTGTTCACTGCTCTTGTATCCGTTTATATGAAGTTCTGTGTGTCATATTTCTGTTTTCCTACTTGGTCAGCAGATTGCGAATATTCCTGTTTAGCGATAGATCCCGCTTACCTGTCCGTGGGGACTCAGAGGGTATTGTTATTCCTGTGTCTATCGGAGGTTTTTCTAGGCGATTAAGCTTATTCCTGTTTTGTTCTGGAGTACGTGTATGTTTATCCTGTCTGGTGTTTTGAACTCTAAATGTTTATTAGTTCTTTATTCAGATCTTTGGAGTTCAGTTCATGACCGCTTATCTATAGTGTCCTCTGTTCACGACCACTGAGTCCTCTGTTCATGTCCACTGATATAGTGTCCTCTGCACCTGGGACGTGCACACATAGGGCTCAAAGGGGGCTTGAGCCCCTGCCTTTTCATGCACCTGCCCCTTAATGCCCTTTTTTTGTGTGAGGCACAGAGGCACAGGGGCAGGAGTGTATAGAGGCACGGCTGGTAGAGATAACAGCAGGGGACAAGAAGAAAGAGCAGATAAAAGTGTTAGGAAGTGACATCTTGTCATACAGGCATTCTCTGGACACTGTCTCCCGGGGTCCTGGTGCTGCTGACGGCCCCTCCCTGCTCCTCTCTGGGTAAGGAAAGGAAGAGATGGAGGATAGAAGATCAGCTGAAGCTGCCATGAGGGGATAGTAAGTGATCATCAGCCGGGTCTGTCAGGGAGGACTGTAATGACGGTGGACTGTGTGAGGGGACGTAGAAGAGTCCACAGTGACAGTAACTGATGATCAGCAGGGTGGTCTGTCAGGGAGGACTGGCCTCCTCTGTACAAGCAGCTTCAGGGAAATTATAGTGTGTTTTTGTGTTGTTTTGTTTTTTTCCTTATTTATTCTGATATACACTATGGGGGAGATTTAACAAGACCTGTCCAGAGGAAAAGTTCCCCATAGCAACCAATCAGATTTCTTATTTTATTTGTGAAAAGGCCTCTGAAAAATGAAAGAAAGGATCTGATTGGTTGCTATGGGTAACTTTTCCTCTGGACAGGTCTTGTTAAATCTCCCCCATAGTGTCCCCCACCTACAGTACCTGAAATGCTTAGTCCAGCACAGTTGTTCTCTCCCTCCCTATAAACCAGTGTTTCCCAACCAGGGGCCTCCAGTTGGTACTAAACTACAACTCTCAGCCAAAGGCTGTCCAGGCATGCTGGGAGTTGCAGTTTTGCAACAGCTGGAGGCACCCTGCTTGGGAAACACTGCTATAAACCAATAGTGTTACCCACCTGTGCCCCTATAATGCCATTCCACATCTGTATCTTCCCCACATCATCAGTCCCTACAATTTTTGTATTGTCCCACCTTTCTTGTGGACCTGTCCAGAGGAAAAGTTGCCCATAGCAACCAGATTGCTGCTTTCAGTTTTCAAAGGCCTTGTTAAAAATGAAAGAAGCGATCTGATTGGTTGCTATGGGCAACTGGACAACTTTTCCTCTGGACAGGTTTTGATAAATCTCCCCCATTTTGCTGCAGAATTTCTGCTGGTAATTCAATAACAAAATCCACAGTATAAAATCTGCAGCAAAAAAATCTGTAGCAAAATCCCAATGGCTGGATTCACACTGTAAAGCACAACTCCATTGCTCATGATAAATAACTATTGTGCAGAACCAATTTGGCTTCTAAATACCTTAAAGGGGTACTTCTTTTTTTTTTTTTTTTTAAGAACTGGTGCCAGAAAGTTAAACAGATTTCTAAATTACTGCTATTTAATAATATAGCAGTTGTATGCTACAGAGGAAATTCTTTTCTTTTAAAATTTCTTTTTTGTCCTGTCCACACTGCTTTCTGCTGACACCTCTGTCCATGACAGGAACTGTCCAGAGCAGGAGAGGTTTGCTATGGGGATTTTCTCCTGCTCTGGACAGTTCCTGATACAGGCATCAGGTGTCAGAAGAGAGCACTGTGGACAAGACAAAAAGAAATTCATAAAGAAAATAATTTCCTCTGTAGTATACAGCTGCTGATAAGTACTGGAATGGTAAAGATTTTTTTAATAGAAGTAATTTACAAATCTGTTTAACTTTCTGGGACCAGTTGATTAAAAAAAAAAATGTTTTCCACCAGAGTACCCTTTTAACAGGGCTCCTTTCTCCCCACTCCTGGAACTGTCCACAGCTGATAACTGAGCATAGTCCATATGCAGCTTATGTAGCACCAGATCCAGTGTGACACGAGGTGTGGACAGCACCAGGACACGGCGATGAACTTATCTCCAGCCGCAGTGATGTCCCACCTTGGTCAGTAATAGGCTGAGTGCATGTCGTGGCAGCGTTTGTGCCTCCCGGCCTCTCCCATAGAACTGTATGGGGACAGGGTGGGGAGGGTGCGTAACTGTCGACCTTTCACTGAGTGCTAATGCGGGGGCCCCGTTAGGGAGATCGCGGAGGTCAAACACTTATTCTCTATCCTGTAGATTTCCCAAGCACGGTCCTCAAGTCCCCCTAACAGTTCAAGTTTTCAAGATTCCCTTAGTCTTTCACAGGTGATATAATTCTGGTCTGTGCATCATGCATCTCTACAAGTATATCACCTGATAACATGACCTGTTGGGGGTATTTAAAGGACAACTGCAGTCAAATTTAACTTATCCCCTATCCACAAGATAGAGGATAAGTGTTTGATCGCAGGGGGTCCTAGCGCTGGGACCCCCGCAATCTCCCTAACGGGGCGCCGGCATTAGCGCTCATTGTGAGCGCTAATGCACGTAGCATCGAGCTCTGAGCTCGACGGTTTACGCCCTGTCCCCGCCCCGTCCCCGCCCCGTCCCCATACAGTTCTATGGGGGAGGCGGAGAGGCATGAAGGCTGCCTCCCCGCCTCTCCCATAGAGATGTATGGAGGGGGCAACGTCATGCTGCGGCCGGCATGCCCCCTGCACGGGAGAGCCACGGCACAGCCGCGGCCCTGTACAGGAGATCGCAGGTGGGCCCAGCAGTCGGACCCCCCGCGATCAAACACTTATCCTCTGTTCTGTGGATAGGGGATAACTTAAATTTTGGCTGCAATTGTGATTTAAGGACTGTGCTTGGGTTAACACTGGTCTAGGGAGTTGCATATGGATCGGGTGTGCCCTTTTTTTCACATTGAGCCCCTGCCCCTCAAAATTCCTGTGCACGTCCCTGTTCTGCACTAACTCTCTGATCTGTGTCCTCTGAACTTTATACTATAGAGTTCTATGTTCCTGTTATGTTTGTGGTTTGTGACCGACTATTTATTAGAATGTGTTTTTATTAGGCCCCTGCACTTAAGTTCAGGGAGGGACTGGCGCCCAGTGGTCGATCCACCATTTAGGGTGGATGGGCAAGTAGGCAGGGAGAGTGGTTTTAGGGTCAGTTTAGGGCTCACTCTACCTATCCCCTGGTCGGTCCCTGACAGTTTGAGTGGACACATGCACATTTGTGGCCTGCTGAAGTTCATTTTGCAGTGCTCTGGCAGTGCTCCTCCTGCTCCTCCTTGCACAAAGACAGAGGTAGCGGTCCTGCTATTGGGTTGTGTCTCCTCTACGGCCTTCTCCACGTCTCCTGATGTACTAGCCTATCTCCTACAGCAAACCTTCTTGCCACAGCTCGCATTGATGTGCCATCCTGGATGAGCTGCACTACCTGAGCCACTTGTGTGGTTTGTAGACTCTGTTTCATGCTACCACTAGAGTAAAAGCACCGTCAGCATTCAAAAGGGACTAAAACATCAGCCAGGAAGCATAGGAACTGAGAAGTCATCTGTGATAACTACCTGCAGAACCACTCCTTTATTGGGGGTGTCTTGCTAATTGCCTATAATTTCCCCCTGTTATCTGTTCCATTTGTACAACATAATGTGAAATTGATTGTCAATCAGTGTTGCTTCCTGAGTGGACAGTGTGATTTCACAGAAGTGTCATTGACTTGGAGTTACATTGTGTTGTTTAAGTGTTCCCTATATTTTTTTGAGCAGTGTATAACCATTTTTTTTCCCGAGTCTCTTTGTGCCTGTGACTGTATTTATTCGCATTTAGGTATTAGCCTTTGTCCTTAATTACTTTCCTTAGCTCACAACATTTTATGGTGCTGAATCCTTGTGGAGACTATCCTTGGACTTTCACATTTAAAAAATCTGCCCTGCATATCAGATGGCATTGTTATTTACGGCTTATCTATTTATTCTCTTATCCCTCCATTTTTCAAGTACCGTCTAATTCATTTCCTAGATCACTTGCAGTTTCACATAATGGTCCCCATTGTAGACTTCATTATATCCACAAATAATGTAAACGCGGAACAAGATGAACCTTCCACATTTCATTAAAAATCCTTTACACCTTCTGCACCTTACCATCTAAAACGTTATCTCATACATATTAAACAAAGTGCTTAAGAGTGTTACTGAGACTTCATTGTTCCCGTGTGCAGCTTTGAAATTGGGGTTAGCATGTGGGAAATCTAAAGGATTTTTCTTTGCTGGTAATATTTAGCTTAAAATGTAATTTAATTTGTAAATACAGAAAAATACAACATATTAATACAATCATACTAATGGATATCATAAAAGGGTACTCTGCCCCTAGACATCTTATCCCCTATCCAAAGGATGGGGGCTCTCTGCTGGGACCCCAGCGATCTCTGCTGCGGAACTCCAGTCATCCAGTGCACGGAATGAACTTCGCTCTGCGCCTGATGACTAGCGATGCAGCGCTGACGTCACGGTAACGCCCCCTTGTGATGTCCGCCACGCCCCCTTCCATGTACTTTCATTGTGGGGGCATGGCTGTGATGTCACGAGCCTCTGGTGCTGCAGCTGGTGTTCTAAACAAACCCTGGGTGCTGCAGGGAGATCGTGGGGGTCTTAGTGGTGGGACCACCGTGATCAGACATCTTATCCCCTATCCTTTGGATAGGGGATAAGATGTCTAGGGGCGCAGTACCCCTTTAAGGCTCAGTCCACACTAGCGTCATGGATAGTATAAATTCAATATATGTTTTCTAATGGATTCTGTTGACTTGGTCCTTCAGGTTTACACTTCTTTTCACTAGATATAATGGAGCATCATGCTAGAATATTCTGGCCATCAAAAAGCAACAGATATATTGATATATTACTAAGGGCCCTATTACGAAGCACAAAGTTGCCACTGCTTCAGCCTGTTGTGTTGGGAGGATTGCCCTGTAGGCAAGATGACCTAACTTGGCCCAGTGAAAGTTTCATAACCTGAAGATGACAATTCACTTTCTTTTCAGCTCATTTGATCAGACTGTTTTTGGAGAGTCACTTGGCAAAAATGCAGGTACATGGGCTAAATGAGACTGAATCGTGACACTAGACGTGATGGACCCCAAAAAAATATGATTGGCAAAATTATCAAAGCACTGGACTACAAGTCATTGGGCCACAATGGTTTGCAAAACTAGTGTTCTCCAAGAATGACATAAGCCACAAAGCCATTAGGGTGGAGGTTAAAATACTACATTTTACAATAAATAAAATCAAAGATAGCTATGATCACCTCTCCGTATGTCATGACCGACTGGGGGACAGGGAGAGTGAGCCCCAACTGATCCTAAAAAGACTCTCCCTGCCTACTTGCCCATCCACCCTAAACAGTGGATCGACAACTGGGCGCTGGTCCCTTCCTGCGCTAAAGTGCAGTGGTGTAAAAACACATAATATACATAGTCGGTCACAGACCAGAACAGAAACAAAAAACTACTAGACAACCAGATATACCAGACAGAATACAAATACTAACAAATACGAATACAAATACTAACAAATACTAAATAAATGGGCATTACACTGTGGCTCTATCCCCTGTTTCTTGTTGAAGAAAGCAACAAAAGTGGGAATTGATTTATATTGTTTAATTTGTAGATAGTGAAAACTTACACTTCAAATGCACCGGATGCATCACAGTGGCTAAAGCTGTCAAGTTTTAGTTTACAAAAGTATTAGTTGGCTTCGGGCAGGAGTAATGTGCCCAAATGGCATTTTAGATCATGCCACCTTTTCAACCATACCATAACTCTTTACCTTGTATCCCATGAGTGAGATGCATTTTCCTCTTTTTTTTTGGTGCACACAGCATAATAAATGTGTCTCAATTGCTTTGTGCCACAATTTTGGCATGTGTGAAGTCCAAATTCCGGCCCATTAAATACAGGACATTACTTCAATACAAAGAAACGTTGCAAAAGATTTATTAAGAAATTTCTCATTTTAGAGAAAAGACTGTGTTTGTGTAAAAAATTGGCAGGGAAATGTGGGTGTGAAGCATGGTGCAAAAGGTGCATGGCCTCCCCCTTGTGCCAAATTTATAACAATTTACTCCTGTTTGCAGTCAAATTCTACACCAGCTTGGATTTATTCAGAGTGAGAGGGATGGCACTTTACTTGAGACTGGATTATGGGCATGTTATAATTTAGGCATAAAAAATATCTAGTGCCAAGACATGTGGGTTTCCTAATCCAAAATATATTACCCCTCTATAGTTAGAATATAAAAGGAAATTGTCTGGAAAGACACAGGACAGCAATGGTAATGAAATATATTCGTACATTGAGATGTGGATAGTAACAACAACAAAAACAGTAACAACTGTATAATTATTGTAGAGATTATTTTGACATTAATGAATTAACAAACGAATGATATAACAAACATTTAATTACTGTATTGACTCATTAATTTAATGAGATTCTTTGTTTAAGATGGTATACTAAAAATACAGAGATCAATAACTGCAGAGGGGAGTAAATCTGCTTTTTGCACAATATAAATCTAATGAGTATAATGACCTCATCATCGGGAAACTTATGGTGTAATTATCTTAGAAATGCTCCCAGCTCCATCCCCGCTTACATAATAAGGCAATTAAGAAAATCTATACGGTCTCTTGTATATGTGCAAACACAACCTGGATAATGTAATGAAATTACCGGCCTTTACTCTTTCTGTATTAGAGTTTATCTCCTTATAAGTGTATCCTCTTATTGAATGTTAAGCAAGAATTATGAAATATAATTTTATATTAGATGGTTGCTTTTCCATTGATACCCGATACACCCATTAAAATTCATCAGAAGATCAACATAGGCTGCATTCACACCTCGTTCTCAGCCAACGGTTGCCGGATCCAGCTGGGGGAGGGGAAAACCAGCACTCCCGTACCCCAGCTGGACGGCGCTGTAATCCAGTCAAACGGTGACTCCGGTCGGCTCATTTTTGACCCGTATCCGTTTTTGTGACCGGACCTAAAACCGTGGTAAATCTCAGGTCTGCTGATTCTTTGTTCCTGATCCCCGCCTGTATACTGGACTTTGCCTTTCCTCAGATTCCTGTCTGCTTGCTGCTTGTTCCAGCCAGCCTACACCTGTAGCTATCTTGGCTAGCTGTTCTCACAGCTTCTGTTATAAACACCGGTTCAGCTCTTTTGCATCTAACGCTACAACGTTTCCCCCCATTACAGATAATATTCTCCTCCCATCACAGATAATGTTCTCTCCCCATCACAGATAATGTTCTCCCCATTACAGATAATGGTCTCCCCCATCACAGATAATGTTCTCCCCCATCACTGAGTGAAAAAAAGATGGTGTCACTGGGATACCCGAGTTGAAAATTGCAGACACTGTCCCAAATTTATCAACTGAGAGGTTATTAGAGCAGATGGAACAGCTCTGCATGGGCACGGCGGCAAGGGGAGCTTTTTATTGTTTTATTTTCACAGAGAGGGACCTAACTATATGGGGGCTCAGAGGGGACCTAACCGCTATATGGGGCACTATTACTATGTGGGATAATATTGATGGTAAGTTTGTATAGAGGTGTGGATGGTGCTGAAGTGAGGTGCCTAAAATGTTTGTCAGGCAGATTCTGTGGAGGCAAGTTTTGGCCGGAAGAAGTCTTCATGATACCCCAGATAGACGGAGAAGAAAAGTAAAAGTGAACGACTTTCAACAAAGAAGACGTCAAATGTGATTCACTTAGAGAATACATTACCTGTGAGTCCCTAAATGAGTCACTTATACGGTCTGCAGTGCCTGTGTAGGGTCAGTATCTCCCTGTATATGGTCACTGTATGGAGGAAATATTGGTCTTTGTATAGTGGATTAATCAATAGCAGTTTCTTGGGGTTTTAATCATTCTGTGGTGGTAGTGGTCATGGTGTATCAGTATTAATTGTTCCTCGTATTATTGGTAATTTGGGTCTCAGTATACAGGATTTGGTCAGTAACGGTATGAAGCAATATGTGTGATGATAATATTCATCCTTGTTTAGTGGTTTTATTGGTAATATTAGTCTTAGTATACAAGATTTGGTCAGTATCAGTATGATGGTAATATGTATGATGATAACATTCCTTCTTGTATACTGGTATTATTGGTAATATTGGTCTCCGTTTACAGGATTTGGACAGTAACAGTATGATGATAATATGTATGGTGATAATATAATGGGACAATACACAAAACGGAGCTACTCAAAAATTAGGTGAATCAAATATAAATTCTTTATTGTAAACAAGTGACAACATATTTAAAAATACATGATTAAAAAAGGAGGAAAACAGCATAGAAAAGGCAGCAATCCTGGGACACAATATATAAAAACAAGGTGGCTGTGAGAAATGTATAAACAGCAAATAAGGATGCGAGATGGCGTTTGAGACTGCTGCAATATAAGGCGGCTAAATGCTCAAATCCCAATAGGGCCAAATGAGCAAGAAAAGTGCAAGTTCAAAACAGTATGGGGGAAATTTATCAAAGCGTAGATTTTTTTGCTTAAAATTGTCGCAAAAAAGTTGCATGTGCGACTACGCTCTTTTTTCTGCGACTTTTTGCATGTTCAGTGTCCTAAGCAAAAAATAAAAATCTTGCTTACCAAAGCAAAAAGTGATTTTTGACTTGCAGTGGTCAGAGATTTATCAAGTGCGAAAGTCGCAAAAAAGTCGCATCGCATGAAAAAACCTATTTAATTTACTCCAGCTCAGACATGGAGCAGAAAAAGCCACTACCAAAGCAAAAAAAGAAAAATTGCTTAAGTGAAAGAAATTTATCAACAGGCTGAAACCAGTCGATAAATAAGTTGCACATAAGCAAAAAAATAGTAAGAAAAAAATAACTAAAAATAGGAATACATAAGCAAACATTGATAAATGTCCCCCAATAAGTTTCAGGTAGAAAAGACAAGGCCACCACAATGGTTAACATGTTAATAGATACAAATCATAATGCTGTATAGGTACTACTGGTCCCAGGATGCCGCTACACTCTTTGTATGCTGGTATTAGACATGAGCGAATTTTTGAGAAATTCGATTCTGCCGATTCGCCGAATTTCGCCGAATATTAAAAACGGCTATTTCTGGGCTACAGAGAGCCTCAATAGGGGTGTAAAACACTTTGCCTTGCCATAACACGCATAGGGAGTGTGCTGTGTTAGTGAAATAATACTGTTATTCAGTATGACATGCAGATTACCAGCATCGCTAATAGAATCACTGCTGCAGAGCGGTACAATGACAGAGCATAGAGGTGGCATCAGTATGAGGAGATCATATAGTAGCTGAATGACACAGCGTTGAGGTGGCGGCAGCATGAGGAGACCATATAGTAGCTGAATGACACAGCGTGGAGGTGGCAACAGCCTGACGAGACCATAGGGCCTTACAATTGAAATAGTTAAAGATATTTTTTTACATTTAAATTTAAGTTTTCAAATAGATGAACCTAAAAAGTTTTATTTAATGTGCCAGCAGCATGACAGGACCACATGGCGGCACAGTGGCACAGCCTGGAGGCGGCAGCAGCATGAGGAGACCATAATCTGGCAGAATGACACAGCCTGGAGTTCTAAGAATAGAAGAAAAGAAGAGACCAATAGAGGCGCCACGTGTGTTACCACTAAACCTTTTGTGGAGTAAAATAAGGCAGTTAGCCGGGCACAACTCTCCCTTAGGTAATGGCCGCTCACCTTGAGCGAATGGAAAATTTGCATATCAACCCAACAAGTGGGTTACCAGTATGAAGAGGAACTGCTTGCTATGCCCAGGTTCCAGGAGAAGGAATAATCCAAACCTGATGAAAGTCAATGTAGGAAGAAGAAAATAACCCTTGCGACCATGGATAATATCAAACACTGGAGTGGTTTATTAAGAAGTATAAAAACAATAAAAATGTGGATGACACATTTCTGGGGAGCCATCAGCATGAGTAGAACATATGGTGGCAGAATGAGACAGCCTGAAGCTGGCATCAGCATGAGGAGAACATATGGTGGCAGTATGAGACAGCCTGGAGCTGGCATCAGCATGAGGAGAACATATGGTGGCAGAATGAGGAGAACATGTGGTGGCAGAATGAGACAGCCTGGAGGTGGCATCAGCATGAGGAGAATATATGGTTGCAGTATAAGACAGCCTGAAGCTGCCATCAGCATGAAGAGAACATATGGTGGCAGAATGAGGAGAACATGTGGTGGCCGAATGAGACAGCCTGTAGGTGGCATCAGCAGCATCAGGAGTCCTGAAAGTGACCCGGTGACAGAGTGGGGAGGTGGGTGGCAATACCATTACCCGGTGACGAAGGTGGGTGAAAAAAGGAGAACTTGGCATCAGATGTTTTGCATCAGGCGGGTGTCAGGATCAGAATAGTAGCTGAGGCAGGTAGGCAGAAGAAAACGGTCTCTTTTGTAAAAGTGTTAGTGTGTACAAGTATTGAGGATATGCATTTTGTAAAACTTAACCTTTAATAATATTCTTAGGATAAAATATATGTATTTGGTTATTTTTTTTTTTACAAAAGGAAAGGTGTACAAAAAACACCATGTGCCACCTACACCACCAAGTATTGATGGGATGCAAAGACCTCTAAAAGGTGGAAGGGAACAAGGTATTACGTCCATCGTAACCGGTGGGGGTAAAAAACTTCCCCTGTAAGGCCCTACTCTTGCATTATTAATTCCCTTATTGGCAAGTGTTACTTGCCCTAAAAAGGGCGGCCCCACACAGGAACCTCTCCCTATTTCCACCTACAAACACTGCCATTTCCCAGGGTTTTTAGGTGGAAATAGGGAGAGGTTCCTGTGTGGGGCCGCCCTTTTTAAGACGAGTAAGACTTTCCTCGAAAAGGTGGAAGGGAACAGAGTATTGTCCATTGTAGAAGATGGGGGTAAAAACTTCCCCTGTAGGGCCCTACTCTCGCCCCCTATTAATTCCCTTCTTGGCAAGTGTTACTCGCCCTACTCCCACACTGGAAACTCTCCCTATTTCCACCTTAAAACCCTGGGAAATGGCAGTGTTTGTAGGTGGAAACAGGGAGAGGTTCATGTGTAGAGCGAGTAACACTTGCCAAGAAGGGAATTAATAGTACAGGAGTGGCCTTACAGGGGGAGTTTTTACCCCCACCGGTTACAATGGGCCATACGTTGTTCCCTTCCACCTTTTAACCCCTTAACGACGCAGGACGTATATTTACGTCCTGCGCCGGCTCCCGCGATATGAAGCGGGATCGCGCCGCGATCCTGCATCATATCGCGTCGGTCCCGGCGCTCATCAACGGCCGGGACCCGCGGCTAATACCACACATCGCCGATCGCGGCGATGTGCGGTATTAACCCTTTAGAAGTTTTGACCGCCGCTTCTAAAGTGAAACTGAAAGTGACCCAGCTGCTCAGTCGGGCTGTTCGGGACCGCCGCAGTGAAATCGCGGCGTCCCGAACAGCTGACCGGACACCGGGAGGGCCCTTACCTGCCTCCTCGGTGTCCGATCGACGAATGACTGCTCCGTGCCTGAGATCCAGGCAGGAGCAGTCAAGCGCCGATAATGCTGATCACAGGCGTGTTAATACACGCCAGTGATCAGCATAGGAGATCAGTGTGTGCAGTGTTATAGGTCCCTATGAGACCTATAACACTGCAAAAAAAATGTTAAAAAAAAGTGTTAATAAAGGTCATTTAACCCCTTCCCTAATAAAAGTTTGAATCACCCCCCTTTTCCCATAAAAAAAATAAAACAGTGTAAAAAATAAATAAATAAACAGATGTGGTATCGCCGCGTGCGTAAATGTCCGAACTATAAAAATATATCATTAATTAAACCGCACGGTCAATGGCGTACGCGCAAAAAAATTCCAAATTCCAAAAAAGCGTATTTTGGTCACTTTTTATACCATTAAAAAAATGAATAAAAAGTGATCAAAAAGTCCGATCAAAACAAAAATCATACTGATAAAAACTTCAGATCACGGCGCAAAAAATTAGTCCTCATACCGCCCTGTACGTGGAAAAATAAAAAAGTTATAGGGGTCAGAAGATGACATTTTTAAACGTATAAATTTTCCTGCATGTTGTTATGATTTTTTCCAGAAGTGCGACAAAATCAAACCTATATAAGTAGGGTATAATTTTAACCATATGGACCTACAGAATAATGATAAGGTGTCATTTTTACCGAAATATGCACTGCGTAGAAACGGAAGCCCCCAAAAGTTACAAAATTTTTTTTTTTCCGATTTTGTCGCACAATGATTTTTTTTTTCCGTTTCGCTGTGCATTTTTGGGTAAAATGACTAATGTCACTGCAAAGTAGAATTGGCGACGCAAAAAATAAGCCATAATATGGATTTTTAGGTGGAAAATTGAAAGGATTATGATTTTTAAAAGGTAAGGAGGAAAAAACGAAAGTGCAAAAATGGAAAAACCCTGAGTCCTTAAGGGGTTAAAGTCCAAATATTTTATCCTAAGAAAAGTTAGGTTTTAGCTAGAGCATATCCTCAAACTGGGGAGAAGCATCTTAAATATGTTTTGCACTATCCATATTTGGGAAGTGTTTGTGTGGCACCATGGTCAATCCACTCTGATGCATCAGGCATTGGTGGGTGGAAATCCTGGCTGATCCATGCCTGATTCATCTTGACAAAGGTCAGTCGCGCCACAGTTTTCATGGACAGACAAGTTCTCCTTGGGGTTTCTATGGCCCCCGCCGCACTAAACACCCACTCTAATGTCACACTACTGGCCGAGTAGGACAGCTTTTCCAGGGCAAACTCTGCTAGTTGCGGCCAAAAATCAAGTTTGGCTGTCCAGAAGTCCAGCGGATTTTCAAAGTGTTTTGGCATGGTCATGTCAAGGTATGCCACCACCTGATGGTTCAAGTCCTGCTGCAGGTCTACCTGCTGCTGATGAGTTGCTTTACTATGCAGGTAAAGAAAGCTACTCATCAGCGACTTTAGACTCAGGCTGCTGCTGATGGAGCTGGTACTGCTCCTGCCACCCCACCCCTCCCCAGCAGCTATGGCTGCTCCGAGTAAGACCTGTGAAAGGATGGACGATGGTGCAGATAGGCATCGGCCAACTGACTATGTAGGATGTCTCTGTAGTAGGTCAGTTTGTCCTCCCTCTCAGTGGGTGAGAAAAAAAGTCCCCAATTTTGTGGCGGTAGCAAGGGTCCAATAAGGTGGAGAACCAGTAGTCATCCCGCTGCTGAATGGTGACAATTCGGCGCTCACTACGCAAGCAAGTGAGCATGCATCGGGCCATTTGTGAAAGTGACTCGGAGGGACTCCCTGCCTCCATCTTCCACTGCTGTTACGATTCGGCAGGCTGGATGTGGATCCTCTGTGTCAGCGAGGGATTGGCGTGGACCGTGTCGGTGAACCGGTTCTAGGGTTGCTACTGGTTTTCACCAGAGCCCGCCGCAAAGCGGGATGGTCTTGCTGCGGCGGTAGCAACCAGGTCGTATCCACTGGCAACGGCTCAACCTCGCTGACTGCTGAGAAGGCGTGGGACAGAAGGACTAGGCAGAGGCAAGGTCAGACGTAGCAGAAGGTCGGGGCAGGCGGCAAGGTTCGTAGTCAATGAGGAGATCTGGAACACAGGCTTTGGACAACACTAAACGCTTTCACTGGCACAAGGCAACAAGATCTGGCCAGGAAGTGCAGGGGAAGTGAGGTAATATAGACAGGGAGCAGGTGGAAGCTAATTAGGCTGATTGGGCCAGGCACCAATCATTGGTGCACTGGCCCTTTAAATCTTAGAGAGCTGGCACGCGCGCCCTAGAGAGCAGAGCCGCGCGCGCCAGAACGTGACAGCCGGGGACCGGGACTGGTAAGTGACTTGGGATGCGATTCGCGAGCGGGCGCGTCCCGCTATGCGAATCGCATCCCCGCCGGCAATGTCAGTGCAGCGCTCCCGGTCAGCGGGTCTGACCGGGGCGCTGCAGAGAGAGAGACGCCGCGAGCGCTCCGGGGAGGAGCAGGGACCCGGAGCGCTCGGCGTAACAGTACCCCCCCATAGGTCTCCCCCTCTTTTTGTCTCCTTGTCCCTTCAAAAGAGACGAGAACATAGGGGACGCCTCTTGAGTCTCTTTTTGAAAAAAGAAGTCCTGGGTAGCTATACCAGGTAGTTCAGAAGAAGTGGGAATGGGGAGGGGGGGCAGAGGGTGAAGCTTGTCACGGGGCAGAGTGTCACCAGGACGGGGGCTATGAGGAGGCGCGGCACAGTCCAGATAGGCCTTGGGGAGACCAGGCACAGGAGGAGACTGAGGCCCGACAGACGGGACTGGGAGCAGATGTGAGGCATTTCTTACGGCAAGCAGAACCCCAATTCTTGATCTCCCCGGTGGTCCAGTCAAGGGTGGGAGAATGATGCTGGAGCCATGGCAGACCGAGGAGGACTTCAGAGGTGCAGTTGGGAAGGACGAAAAATTCAATCTTTTCGTGATGGGGTCCAATGCACATTAAGAGGGGTTCTGTGCGGTAACGCACAGTACAGTCCAACTTCACTCCGTTGACCGAAGAAATGTAGAGCGGCTTGACGAGACAGGTCAGCGGGATGCAGAACTTATTCACCAAAGAGTCCAGAATAAAATTTCCAGAAGCACCAGAGTCCAAGCAGGCCACGGCTGAGAGGGAGGAGTTGGCAGAAGGAGAAATCCGCATGGGCACAGTGAGACGTGGAGAAGCAGACTTCGTACCAAGGGACGCCACACCCACGTGAGCTGGGTGCGTGCGTTTCCTAGACGTGGAGGACGAATAGGGCAATCCACCAAGAAATGTTCGGTACTAGCGCAGTACAGACATAGATTTTTTTCCCTACGGCGAGTCCTCTCTTCATGGGTCAGTCGAGATCGATCCATTTGCATAGCCTCCTCGGCGGAAGGCACAGGGGTTGATTGCAAAGGATACTGTGGGAGAGGTGCCCAGAGATCAAGGTCTTTTTCCTGGTGGAGCTCCTGGTGTCTCTCAGAAAAAAGCATGTCAATGCGGGTGGCCAAATGAATAAGTTCTTGCAGGTTGGCAGGAATCTCTCGTGCAGCCAGCACATCCTTGATGTTACTGGATAGGCCTTTTTTAAAGGTCGCGCAGAGAGCCTCGTTATTCCAAGATAATTCGGAAGCGAGAGTACGAAATTGGATGGCGTACTCGCCTACTGAAGAATTACCCTGGACCAGGTTCAGCAGGGCAGTCTCGGCAGAAGAAGCTCGGGCTGGTTCTTCGAAGACACTACGGACTTCAGCGAAGAAGGACTGGACTGTGGCTGTGGCAGGATCATTGCGGTCCCAGAGCGGTGTGGCCCAAGACAAGGCCTTTCCAGAAAGAAGACTCACTACGAACGCCACCTTAGACCGTTCTGTAGGAACTTGGTCCGACAACATCTCCATATGTAGGGAACATTGAGACATGAAGCCACGGCAGAGTCTAGAGTCCCCATCAAATTTGTCCGGCAGGGATAAGCGGAGGCTAGGAGCGGCCAGTCGCTGCAGAGGAGGTGCAGGAGCTGGCGGAGGAGATGGTTGCTGCTGTAGCAGTGGCAGAAGTTGCTGTAACGTGGCGGTCAACTGCGACAGCTGCTGTCCTTGTTGGGCAATTTGCTGCGATTGCTGAGCGACCACCGTGGATAGGTCAGCGAGACTTGGCAGCGGCACCTCAGCGGGATCCATGGCCGGATCTACTGTTACGATTCGGCAGGCTGGATGTGGATCCTCTGTGTCAGCGAGGGATTGGCGTGGACCATGACAGTGGACCGGTTCTAGGGTTGCTACTGGTTTTCACCAGAGCCCGCTGCAAAGCGGGATGGTCTTGCTGCGGCGGTAGCAACCAGGTCGTATCCACTGGCAACGGCTCAACCTCGCTGACTGCTGAGAAGGCATGGGACAGAAGGACTAGGCAGAGGCAAGGTCAGACGTAGCAGAAGGTCGGGGCAGGCGGCAAGGTTCGTAGTCAATGAGGATAGCAGGAGATCTGGAACACAGGCTTTGGACAACACTAAACGCTTTCACTGGCACAAGGCAACACGATCCGGCCAGGAAGTGCAGGGGAAGTGAGGTAATATAGACAGGGAGCAGGTGGAAGCTAATTAGGCTGATTGGGCCAGGCACCAATCATTGGTGCACTGGCCCTTTAAATCTTAGAGAGCTGGCGCGCGCGCGCCCTAGATAGCGGAGCCGCGCGCCAGAACATGACAGCCGGGACTGGGACGGGTAAGAGACTTGGGATGCGATTCGCGAGCGGGCGCGTCCCGCTATGCGAATCGCATCCCCGCCGGCAATGTCAGTGCAGCGCTCCCGGTCAGCGGGTTTGACCGGGACGCTGCAGAGAGAGAGACGCCGCGAGCGCTCCGGGGAGGAGCAGGAACCCGGAGCGCTCGGCGTAAGAACTGCATACTGCCACGGTGTGTCTGGGTCCTCTGTCTCGTCTTCCTCATAACCCTCTAGTACCTCCGGCTGCTCCTCCTCTCCTGTCAGATTACTCTAAAAACTTCCCATTTCGTGAAACCTAAACTGTGCTTTACTGTCCCCCTCCTCTTCACAGGGCTCATGTGGCTGTGAGATATAGGCCCCACGTCTCCAGTGCCCTGACCAGCCATCGTTTCCAACACGTGTTGTAGTAGATGAAGCAGTGGAATGACGTTGTTCATCCCGTAATCCTGGCGACTGACTAATAATGTGGCTTCCTCAAAGGGCCTGAGCAAACGTCAGGTGTCCCGTATGAGCTGCCACTGGTTGACATTGAAGTTACACAGGGGAGCCCCCCTATCGGTCCAACATATAGAGGGTGGAATTCCAACGTGTGGAAACGTTGCAAATCAGACTATTTTGTCTGATGCTGTTCTGACGCTGCAGCTCAAGAAGGGTGTGCTTTGCGGTGTACGAGTCGCTGAAGTGCATGCAACATTTCCTTCCCATTGTTAAGATGTCTTGCAGATGGGGGAAACACTTCAGGAACCGCTTGACAACCAGATTGAACATGTGTGCCATGCAGGGCGCATGGCTCAGGCTTCCTTGTGGCAGCGCAGACAAGATGTTTTTCCAGTTATCGGTCACCATGGTTCCCATATCCAGTTTTCGTGGAGTAAGCCATGATTCGATTTCTTGATGAATGACTTTTAGCAGTTCCTCCCCTGTGTGACTCCATTCACCAAGGTAAACCATGTGAAGAACAGCGTGATACCGCAGTTCCCTGCACGCATGGTTTGCTGGAGAGGCACTGAGACTTGTCCGTACAGTGGAGGCTGAGGACCTCGGTGGAGGATGAAGAGGTGGAGTAAAGGACATGTATTGCCCTTGACCATAGTTACAGCGCCACACGTCGGCGTGTGCTGCCGTGCACTTTGGTACACACCGACAGGCTCGAGGACTGGTCCACCTTCTGTTCCACAAAATTGTGCAGGGAATGGATGGTACTGTCTTTTTCGCAAAGAAATGACGGCTTGGGACTCTCCACCTCGGTTCGGCACAAGCCATCAGTTCTCTGAAAGGTGCAGAGTCCACCACTTGAAAAGGGAGAGACTGCAGCACCAGCAACTTGGACAGGAGCACATTCAGCTTCTGTGCCGTTGGATGTGTGGGTGCATGCTGTTGTCTCTTGGACATGGCTTCGCCGATGGGTTGCTGGCAGAATGACTGACTCGAAGTAGGAGGAGCAGGAGCATCTGGAGCGACAGAAGATGGGTATAACAGACGGCTCCCTTTGGCTGAGGTGGTGGAGCCTTGGCTGGCTGAAACAGGGAGCGGAGTGCCACTGGGTGATGCAGCAGGCTGGACCACCGCATCGGAGCCACGGTTCTCCATGGCCGCTTTATGGTGATGCTGCATATGTTGATGCAGGGTCGTGGTGCCAACATTGGGACCCTGGCCACGCTTCATCTTCTGCCGCCACATCTTGCATGTTGCCAGGTTAACATCCTCCGGATGCTTGATGAAAAACTGCCACACCACAGTAGCTGATTTTCCACCCAACAGTCTGCACTGATTGACTGCTACTGCCGCCGACTCCAGGATCCCCTGTTTCACTACCTCCTGTGAAGGTAGGCTGCCGCAAAGTAGTTGGTCTACCCCGGGCACATTTGGCTCCAGACTTTCCACTTCTGCTACCATGCTGACAGCCAACCATGCTACCACCTTGCTGGCTCAGCTGCTGCCTCACAGGCAACCTGCAACCCTCTTCTCCTGATGATGATGAAGCCCCGGCTTCATCATCATTGGGTTATGTCTGCACGTCACTGATGTCCTCCTCACTTTCCTCAACAGTGTCTGCTTCAGGATCCTGAACACTCGCAACACCACCTCCATCGCCAGTCTCCTTAACACTACTTGCCCGTCTAGTGGAGGAAGCGGGTGATTTCTCCTCCACTTCTTGGCTGGGCAGTAGCTGCTGACTGTCCTCTAGTAGATCATCCTCACTAAATAGTGGAGCTGAACCCACAGCATATGATACTTCTGTGGGGGAGGAAACAGCTTAGGACAGAGGCAATGGGAGGACAGCGACTTCTCCCTGGCCATGCCAACTGAGGGTTGTGTCTGAGGAACCCACCAACTGTTGACTGGGGGTGTCAGATGTCACTTGTGATGCTGTGGATGACTGAGTTAACCAATCGAAGACGGCAGATGGGTTGCTGGTCGAGACACAACCGCTAGCTGATACCGGGAGCTCAGGTATCTCACTGCGACTTCTGCTGCCACTCGCCCCTAGTCTGCTGCGAGCTCTGCCTGCACATGATGAATTTAGGCCTCTGCCACTCCTCTGTGCATGTCCTGGCACTTCTCTGCCAGACATACTTAGTGCATATATGAGGGGAGGAAAATACGCTCCACTACGCTTAAAACAGTATTTGTCTACAACACCAGCAGGTGTGTACTTTTGGCTGGCCTTTAATAGTAACTAGGCCCTTAAGACTTTAAGAGGAACAAAATGGTGCACCATGTAGATGAACGTACGTGGTATGCACTTAGGAGGGGAGGACAATACTCTCCACTATGCTTAAAACAGTATTTGTCTTCAACAACAGCCGGTGTGTACTTTTGGCTGGCCTTTCACAGTAACTAGGCCCTTAGGACTATAACAGGAACAAAATTGTACACCACGTAGATGTACGTATGTGGTATGCACTTATGAGGGGAGGTGTCAAGGGCCGACCAGGGGACAGGGAGAGTGTGCCCTAAACTGACCCTAAAACCACTCTCCCTGCCTACTTGCCCATCTACCCTAAACGGTGGAACGACAACTGAGCGCCAGTCCCTCCCTGAGCTAAAGTGCAGTGGGTTTAAAAACAAATACTAATAAACAGTTGGTCACAAACAAGAAACATAACAAGAACATAGAACTCTATAACATAAAGTTCAGAGGACACAGATCAGAGAGTTAGTACAGAGGACACTATATCAACAGACATGAACAGAGGCCCTGGTTGTTGTGAACAGAGGACACTATAGATAAGCAGTCATGTACAGAACTCCAAGATCTGAGATCATAAATATATAGAGTTCAAAACACCAGACAGGAAAACGGATAAGTCTGAACATACTCCAGAGTAAAACAGGAATAAGCTTAATCACCTAGAAAAACCTCTGGTAGACACAGGAATAACAATACCCTCTGAGTCCCCACAGACAGGTAAATGGGATCTATTGCTAAACAGGAATAATCGCAATCCCTCCAAACACCTCCAGTAGACACAGAGTCCCCATGGACAGGCAACAGGGATGCCAAGTTACAACTCAGAAAAACAGATACAACAGGATATAATTATAGAACACTGTTCACACTGAACACAAGACAGGATCATTCACAATCCCACATAAAACCCCTCCAGTAGACAAGGAGTCCCCATGGAGGGGTAATAGGGATGCAACATAAGACACTGTTAACACTGGACACACAAACTGGACACTCCACTCCACTTACGAAGTAGCCATTAATAATAAATCCAAATAGACTACTGGCCAGCGGCACACTCCCAGTGTGGTCAGAAGCTGACCCAGTAGGAAAACAGAAATATAAAACACAGAACTTCATATAAACGGATACAAGAGAAAACACAGTGGCCCTTATTTACTAAGAGTGGAGTGTCGGTTTCTTTGTGGGTTTTAATTCCCTACAATTTATTTTCCACGGTATTTACTAAGGTTTCCCTACATTTTCCACTTTCCCTACACTTTGCTTTTTTTTTTTTTTTTAACACATGCTCTGATCTGCCTGGATTTCCTCAGCTCAAATCCACCACATTTTATGTGGAAACCTCAGTAAATATGTTGGGTGTTTGTCAAAATGTCGGGAACACGCTCCTTTTCAGAGATCGTGCCCCTTTTCCTAGTGGTGACGCCCCTTTTTGGGTTTTCTTAGTGAAATGGAGAGCTAGTTGGTATTTTTTCAATTCTGGCGCAAATTCTGGCGCAAAATTTGGCGCAGACAGAATTTCTGGCGCAATGCGGCAGAATCTGGCACACAATGACAAAACATGTTGGGTTTGCAATAGTAAATGAGGGCCAGTGTGAACAGACACATAGCAAAAAGGACATACAAATCCTAAAACACAGCTTAAAACCTACTATAAGCATGCCACCTAACCATGGCTAAAACCAGAAAATACAAAGTGCATGCTAAAGCAGAGAAAATAGATAAAAGCTCAAACAAAGAGTTTTTCACCAAGAGCTCCATGCAGCATGTCAAGCATCTTAGCAAGTCAGGATATAATGAAGTATCACCAGCAGTGGGCTGACTTTAAATAGACACACCCTGGGAGTTATTGGCTGAAAAAGCCAGAGGCATTAACTATTCCCTGGCCGGGGAACATAAAACTGTTCACACACAACCTAACCAATAGCTGTGTGTGAACACAGGCCAATACAGACATGACAGGAGGACCATATGCTCCACTACGCTTAAAACAGCATTTAAAAAAATGTATAGGTAGCTGCAACCTGACAATAGGGACAATAGTATTACTGCCAGACGAGTACTAATGTGAAAAATGTGTTGTGTTTCCCATACAACCTGCGAACAATGTATAAAGTGGGGGAACACTTTCCTCAAGTCTGGGCTTGATTGTCACCAATAAATGGGTGTATAGAAAATATACGTAAAAAATTATGTAGATCCAGTGAATTAATTTAAAACAATTTATTATTACAATGATAGGGCTGGTTGTATCCTTTGTAGGGTCCTTACATCGGACTCACCACGATAAGCAAGGTAGTGAATGTAAAAAATATTCATACAATTAAATAAAATAAAATAGACATATAATATACAGGGTAAAAAAGTGCTGGTATCCCAGTGTGGCAAATAGTCTGTATCGCTTATAGATGTATGCACTGAGATCGTGCCTTGTATGGTTGATTACAAATAGTCTGAGTAGCAATGTCTCTGTATAACTCGTATCTGGTCAGGACACTGCATGCGGCAGCATGTTGGTAAGGGGTTGAAATCAATGCACTCTGCGGCGCTTGGGTTTCCTTGTGTGTATCCCACTCTATCCTGGCGACACAGGGATAGAGATTGGTGAGTGGGATATAGATAGTCTCTTAATTGTAATCCTGCGGGTGCATGAGGCTGCGCTCTGCAGCACTGGAGGCCCCTCAAATGTGGACCACTCTATCCTGGAAGCACAGGGAAAGTTTTGAGTGGATTTGTGGATTTGGCACACTGTGCCTCTTACCAGTGATAGGGATGACCCTTATGTTTCTAATGATCAATATATTCATATTTAAATGCCATTGCTGCTGGAAAAATATCTGTTCCCTTACCCTTTAACCATTTAAATCAGAATGTTAAATGCAAAACATTTAATCTTATCGCTTTGCCTGTAACTAAGACTAGAGTCTTGAGATGGAGACTATGGATACAAGACGTCTAAACATTGGACTTTGTGGAAAGATGCTAAAAACTTAAGCTAAGAGGACTTGCAAGATAATGACTAATGCTACGCCACGCTCAAATGACCAATCAGCATATAGAACGATGCATAATGTTACCTTTTACCCTCCCCCTTTTCTCAGTTTGTAAAAAACAAATTTACTTCCTGTAATAAACAGAACTCTTTTGGGAGCAGCAGAGCTTCATGCTAAGAAAGAGTGTATACCAGCATACCCTGCATGGTGTATGAAAGGTTTTCGCCAGGGAGATGTCCGCTGGCAGGCGGGATGCATACAACCCCGGAAGCGTGCTCCGGTAAATTTCTTGTGATCCAGTGAATGATGGTAAAGATCGTCGGGTTTGCCAATACTGGGGTACAGGTGATAGAGGCTAGACGCGTTTCAAGGTACTCATCTACCTCTTTTTCAATAGCAATCATCTATATCCCACTCACCAATCTCTATCCCTGTGCAGCCAGGGTAGAGTGGGATACACACAAGGAAACCCCAGTACCGCAGAGCGCATTGATTTTAACCCCTTACCAACACACTGCCGCATGCAGTATCCTGGCCAGATACGAGTTATACAGAGACATTGCTTGTCAGACTATTTGTAATCAACCATACAAGGCAGGATCTCCATGCATACATCCATAAGCGATGCAGACTGTTTACCACATTGGGATACCAGCACCTTTTTACCCTGTATATTATATGTCTATTTTATTTTATTTCATTGTATGACTATTTTATACATTCACTACCTTGCTTATCGTGGTGAGTCCGATGTAAGGACTCTACAAAGGACACCACAAGCACTATCATTGTAATAATAAATTGTTTTAAATTAATTCACTGGATCTACATCATTATTTACATATATTTTATAGCAAAACGGCTGACGGCAATCAGGCACTGCAACCATATACAACCACAGCAGCAAGGGAATCGCAGTTGACAAGGTGGGGGTGCAAGCTTAAAAAGAAGCAATGCAGCAAAGGGCAAAATGAAGACGTAGGAAAAAAGCTGCACTCACCCACTCTGAGATAGATGCCAAGAATGTCTTTATTTTCATTGTCCAAACATCAAAGGCAATATGTAGCTGAAGGTGCGGGGAGCGAGAGCCGCATCCCTCAGGTGTGGGGGGCGTACTATTTCCTTGTAATTTTTTAAACTCATTTTGAACCTCAAAAATGGGTATTTTTCAGATGTTTGACATTTGCAGACATTATATGCCATCAACACAATGCCCATCTGAAGATATTTCAATGATAAAAAAAAGCATTGATGGGAATTCCATATTGGCTATATGGATAATCCCTAATGGGAAATGTGATCCAATACAGATAGAGCAGTGGTCTCAGACTGTGGCCCTCCAGATGTTGCAAAACTTCAACTCCCAGCATGCCTGGACAGTCAAAGGCTGTCCAGGCATGCTGGTAGTTAAAGTTTTGCAACATCTGAGGGGGCCCCAGTTTAAAGGGGTAGTCCAGTGGAAAATAATTTTTTTAAAGTCAACTGGTGCCAAAAAGTTAAACAGATTTGTTAATTACTTCTATTTAAAAAATATTTATTCTTCCAGTACTTATCAGCTGCTGTATGCTCCACAGGAAGTTGTAAAGTTCTTTCCCATCAGACCACAGTGCTCTCTGCTGACACCTCTGTCCATGTCAGGAACTGTCCAGAGTAAAAGCAAATCCCCATAGCAAAAACCTATCCTACTCTGGACAGTTTCTGACACTGACAGAGGTGTCAGCAGAGAGCACTGTGGTCAGACTGAAAAGAACTACACAACTTCCTCTGTGGCATACAGCAGCTGATAAGTACTGGAAGGATTAAGATTTTTATATAGAATTATTTTACAAATCTGTTTAACTTTCTGCCACCAGTTAATTAGAAGAAAAAAAAAATGTTTTCCACTGGAGTACCTTTTTAAGACCACGGAGATAGAGTGCCCTTATTCTATAAGGCTAGGTTCACACTGCGGAATCTCCGGGCAGAAAATTTCCACCCGGATATTCCGAGTGAATCAGTCGGGGCTAAGACCATGTGGACACTGCAGTCTCCAATAGACTGCAATGTGTTCCACGAGTATTTGCGCCTGAAGAATGAGCAACGCCATTCTTCAGGCGGAAATTTCCAAGCGGATTCCATTCCGAAGTGTGAATTTGTGAATGGAAACCCATTCACTACACTATACATTTTAGTAAGCGGAATTTCTGCCTGCAATTTCAAAGCGGAATTGCAGGCAGAAATTCCGTAGTGTGAACCTAGCCTTCTGTACAAAATGCAGTGTTGTCCTTTAGAATGGGGAAAAATATCTGCACATAGACCTTAAAATAAAATAAAATAGACAATATTACGACTACCAAACATCAAAGTCCCCTAATAATGGACCTCATGACTTCATTATCCGTGTGACACTAACACAAATATTTCCGTATTTTTGATTCCTCAAACATTGGTGATCAGAAAAAACCCTCTTACTGGGCGCACTTAACCCCTGATTGATCTCATCCTTTCTTATTAAGTCAATGTTGTATTTCATTTTGTACCAAGCCTAACGCAGCCCCTGCATCAATGCAGCAAAGGACATACATACAAGCAGGAATAATGACACACAGATGTGTCCTGCTCCTCCGTCGTAATCTTTCTTTGTAGGATTCTTCCACAAGGGACATAGACCTCTTAGGACGTCCCTATTTATTCTCGGGGTTATGTGCACTGCCTGCAAAATCCCAGCTTGGGAGGAGAATTAAGGCTTTAGCTACTCTGAAGAACCCTGATACGTAGGCGAACATGAGACCTCAGAGCAGCAATTAACCTGAAGAGATGAAAGTCTGAGCTTCCAAATCCAAGCAATTTACTGCAGGGAAGCTGAACGAATGTGCTCCTCATCTACTCATGTATCTATTGCATCTTTTTTCCCTGTCATGCTTTTTCTGGTGTTTTTTTCCCGCATTCATGTGCTGTATGCAGTTGTTTGTCCCCCCCCCTATATAAGGGGAAATATGTAGCAATACAAAGTGTTCTTTACCATAGAATGTGTACAATAAGAGGGACATATTTGGGCTGCGGAAGGATGTTCTGTATATGACAATATGTAATGTGAGGTACAGTCTTCTAGTACTCTATTATCATGTTACGTTATTATTATCATTATGGTATTGTATAGTAGCGGCTTACTGTAATAACTGCTCATTTCTAGAGATCAGGATGGAATAATAGGTTCTGCCGCATTCTTGTATAGGATGACAGGTCCCGTAGTGCTGTCTGCTAGTGAAAAATAGGAATTGTTTTAAGGCAAATAAGGCTGGAGTCGCATCATGTTTTGGCTCTTGGTAATACAGGCAAAAGGTTATGCCAACGCATTTTGTGGCATGGATCCACTTTAATTGACCAAACATAGTCTAATAGTGACGATGTTCAGTCCATTTTCTAAACATGTTCTTTTATGGAATATTTTAGTGTCCCCAAAAACTTTATATAAGGCCGAGGCTGTAGAGAAAAGAAAAAAATGCTATTTACTTACCTTTGGTTCCCTACTGCAGCTCCTGTTCGGCTCCTTTGGGTCACCCACCTCCAACCCCTTATGTCCCTTCAGCCTGCTTCTAAGACATTAGGTTGGAGCAGGACCTATCTGCTGAGCAAGACTGTTGAGACCCAATTAGCTCCTAGCAGGCTATAACTACCCCTCCCCCTTACTACAATAAATAATTAAATAATAACTGACACAACAACAATTTAACTTTTCTGTGGGTGGGGATCGGCCACAGCTTTATTTATAAAATTACTTATATAAATAACAATTTAACAGTAACAAAGACACCGATTGGCTTCTTACCAACCCGATAGATGCTGCCACACCGTCCTGTCTGGAGGTCTACCCCGGGTTGACCCCGCTTTCACCGTCTTCTTACTGCCAAGCTGTGACTTACAAGAAACAGAGATACAAAAAAAGGGGAGGGAGGGAGGGCAAAACTCCGGGTCCTGGGCAGATTGAGGGGGGAAGGGAGGCACCCCAGCTATAAATACCCAGGGGAGGGCCCCTGAAAGCCCGGGAAACTATTAAACCCCTGATTGGTGCACTCCTTCCCCCCTACCCATGGGACATACCACTGTAGCCACTGGCAAGTTTACAGGCGGGGGAGGGGGCTAAAAAACCTTGCCTGTACATTTCTTAACCCCTTAACTGCTCACCAGTCAGGGGGCAAGCTAGTTATGCACAGCTTGCCCCTCCAATCACTGGCTGAGACCAGAAACCACTGTGGCCACGGATTGGCTGAGCAGGCAGGTCCTGCTTTTACCTTCTTTGGAAGAAACTAGCCACAGGACAGCTATTGGTGCTAGGACACCACATGCTTTTGAGTCCTCGATTTGTGAAATGGACCAAATGTGGTCACTGGTGGAGTACAGATGGTCTATTAAAGTGAATAGGCTCACTGTGGGTACATCTTGGCATATGTCAGCATTGTATACAGGCAACATGGAGCCTGAATATTATATCAACCCAGGCAACGATGGAAGGACCACACTTTAAAGGCGTTGTCTTATCTGAATAACCTCAGTAAATATGCCACCTGGGATCCCTCTCAAATACCCAGAGCAAACCAATGCAACCTGCAGTCCTCACCCTGCCCATATGCCCTAGTACAGTGGTCTCCAAACTGTAGACCTCCAGATGTTACCTGTTGGCTCTCCAGACATGCTGGCAGTTATAGCTTTGCAACAACTGGAGGTACAGAGACCTAGGCCCTAGTAGAAATACAATTTTTGCTGAATGTTTGCCACAATCCCTACAGTAACAATTATGCATAAAAATTGATCATGGTATCCTTATTCATCTTTACAAAATCTAGTTTCTCATTTGCCTAGTTAAAGGGGTCCTCCGCCCCTAGACATCTTATCCCCAGACATCCGTTGTACAGAGCAAACTTCGCTCCATGCCAGATGACTAGCTTTTGACATGCCCCATCAATGCAAGTCTTTCGGAGGGGGCGTGACGGCATTGAGGGGGCGTGGCCGTGATGTCACAAGCCTCTGGCGCTGCACCCGACGCTCTAAACTAACACCGGTCGCAGCAGGGAGATCACGGGGGTCCCCAGCGGCGGGACCCCTGCGATCAAACATCTTTTCCTCCATCCTTTGGATTGGGGATAAGATGTCTAGAGGCAGAGTACCCCTTTAAGCAGCTATCCTACCCTGCAACTATACACTTGTATAAGGCTTTCTTCAAATCTGCGTTAGGCATGTCTGCTGTACAATCCATCATAGGAGAACAGCAACATATACTGTGGAAATACATGGCGGCTGACAAACCCCATTGACCACTCCAGTTTCCAGTGAGAGTTGTAGTAAAAGCCATTAGGTTATAGGGCAGCAGAGAGGGATACATCATTTATGAATATAAATCCCTCTAACTACTCATTTCTACAATTCTGTATAGTCTGGTTTGTACATATACATGCAATGAATTGCGGGGGAAAAACAGAGCTAATTGCTTTGTGTAAGTGCATTGTATTGATCCCCAGTACCCCCACTGACTGTCTGTTGTATAACAATGGAGAGACTCACAAAAAGAACACAAGTAATAAGGCAGCAAGCACTTCCAGGAACAACATGAAATGTGCCCTTAAGCAATTATCAAAAGGTTTAAAGGACGCGGCGAGAGCACAGCACAGGATTCATTAGCTCAGGAGATGGAAGAATAATGGCTGTGTACACAGGTGCAGGTTCTCTGCCTCCGCTGCAGCTGCTCCGCCACCAATATCTATTGACCTGTTCTGAATGGTCATGTGACATCTCTTGTATTCTTATGCTGGGGAAATAAAAAAAAGATTGTTTGTTTCCTATATAACAGTCTGTATTTGTTTTTGAAATCCTAATACAGTAGAATCTCCCAATAGTGGACACTCATTGAGAATAAGTGTCCGCTATTGGGTGGTGTCCAAAATTGGGGAAAAAAGGCTCAAAAATCTTTCTAAATGACCGAATACTGTACTCATTTAGAAGTGCAAATACCTATAAAATATTATATAAAGCAATAATACAGTAGAATCTCCCAGTGCTGTTAAATCATCCTTTATCCCTCCCCAGTATCATTTCAACCCCCCTTTATACCCTGTGCCTGTTAAATAAAGTTGTGGGGAGGGTGTAATGAGGGAAGATGGAATTACCCTAGGGGCAGATGGCATTAACCCCTTGTGTTCGTGATGCCAGGGCGTGGTTTATCCTCTACACCACCTGAAGGAATACCGCTGGATCCTGGGCTAGGCACGGGGGCAAATAATGACTCCAACACCAAGTTATGGAACAACGGCAGCCTTACTGAGTCAGACAGGTGTAACAGACTATACATCTTGGCTAGGCCCACAGAGGTGACCAGTGACTTCAGAGACCTTAGGGCTTTCTGGGACTTATAGTGGACTTGGCCAATTTGGATGCAGGCCATGTCGACTTGAGACAGGATGACTTGGACTGACTTGACTATGACAGACTATGACTGACTTCACCCCTTCTGTAGCTTACCAGGATTTGACTTGACCTGTGGGGCGATGGACTTGAGAATCCGTGGCTGCTTGACTGACTTTAGGCCTCCTTTGGACTCCAGACACCACCTAGGACGTGACCTCACTACAACTCTGCATACAAGAGAGTAAGAGAGCGAGCAGAGGCTCCACCCAGGGCTTATATGGGGAGACTCTTGAGGGGTCTCATAGGTCACCCTTAGGTCACATGGTCACTGATAGTGATGAGCGGCAGGGGCCATATTCGAATTTGCGATATTTAACTAATATATGGCCAAATATTTGTCTTATGTTCGCGAAATTTGCATATTCGCTATGTTCGTTTTTTCCCATGCGAAAATTCGTTATGAAATTTGCATAGTGCGCATGCACAATTATATCTTTCACCTAAAAGAAGGGAGGGATCAGTGTCCAGTCTGGAAATGCCGATATTTGCATGAATTTGCATAAAAAAAAATGTATTTGTCAATACCAATATATATCACTATATTCAAAATATTCGCAAAATCGTGAAGTGCCGATATTCGCGGTAAAAATTTGCATTTCGAATATTCGTGCCCAGGGGACACTGTAGGGAGGCTGCCTGACAGGGCAGCAAGGGTACAGGGGTGCAACTCCTGTACTGGGCCACCACATAATATTTTACATTGCCACCTTATTGTCCCGTGCCACAAATTATCCCCCAATTACCCCTGTTCCACATCATTTACCCTTGATCCCCCTTTCCCATTTCATTCCTCTGTGGTAAAGAGGGGGTGATGAATTTGCAAAGAGGATAATAAAGGGGGGGGGGGGATCAAGAGGAAATAATGTGGCAAAAAAAAAAGCGAGGGGGGAGGTGATTTGGCATAGGGGAAATAAAGGGGCATGGGGGGGGATCAGAGAAGGAGGGGGGTAAATTATGTGGCTGGCATATGTACAGAAGCAGGAAACCAGTGTTTAAACAGCAGTCTTCTGCTTCTGTGCTGGGGCTTCTGCAGGGGGGTGCAGTGGGAGCCTGGGCCCCTTACTTTGCTATTGGCTGTACCCCCTGATGGCAGCCCTGTGTACAAGCTAGGGCCGGCACAGAAGCCTGGTTGTCCCCTATTGGGAGTGTTTTGTCCCCTATTGGGAGTGTTTTGGCCCCTAATGAGAGTGTTTTGGACCCTTTGTGTCCGCGTCCGCTATTGGGAATGTCCCCTATTCGGAGGGTGTAAATACATTAAAGGGGTACTCCCGTAGAAAACTTTTTTTTAAATCAACTGGTGCCAGAAAGTTAAACAGATTTGTAAATTACTTCTATTAAAAATTTTTATCTTTCCAGTACTTTTTAGAGTCTGTATGCTACAGAGGAAATGGTTTTCTTTTTGGAACACAGAGCTCTCTGCTGACATCATGACCACAGTACTCTCTGCTGACATCTCTGTCCATTTTAGGAACTGTCCAGAGCAGCATATGTTTGCTATGGGGATTTTCTCCTACTCTGTACAGTTCTTAAAATGGACAGAGATGTCAGCAGAGAGCACTGTGGTCATGATGTCAGCAGAGAGCTCTGTGCTCCAAAAAGAATGCCAATTCATGTCGAGACATGTCTATTCTTTATGCAGACATTGCAGAATTCCAATGTGGAATTTCCCTGGTTGAACTTGATGGACATATGTCTTTTTTCGACCGTACTAACTATGTAACTATGTAACTCTGCCGTGCAAAATTAGCCTTAGTTCCGTATTCCTGAAAAATCCCTCTTAGTAACCATTTGCGGCCACAAAACTAACTGTAAGGGTAAGTTCAGACGAACGGATCAACAGCGTATTTTATGCTGCAGATCAACTGTTGAAGGACCCTTACAGTTAGTTTTGTGTCCGCAAATGGTTACTGAAAGGGTGCCTTTAGATGTACCTCCTCAGAGCGGCAATACGCCGCTATGAGCAGACACACTGCCGCGACGTGCGAGTTGTTGCGCATGCGCGGTGTACTCGCATACATCGCAGCCACTCCCCCTGCTCCCTGAGCTAGGCCGAGAGCAGCCACAATGTGCCAGTATACTGGGCATGCGCGCGGCTACTTGCACATCGCAGTGCGTCTGCTCGTAGCGGCGGATTGCCGCTCCGAGCAGGCACCTGTAAAGGCGGCATACAGCGGTCCTTCAGCAGTGGATCCGCAGTATAATACGTGCTGGGGATCCGCTCGTGTGAACGTACCCTAAGGTAGGATTTTTGGGATGTTTACATTTCAAAAAACATCTTTTTGAATAGCTTTTGCCCTTTTTGGGCCTTTTTGGCCCAACAGCTTGTTTGCAAATTGTGAAAACTACCAAAAGAAAAGAGGGAAACATAAAAGAAGTCTAAAATAAAAAAACATCTTAAAAATGTTTCAAAAACTACTAAAACCAAACTAAATGGCAAAAAACATAGCTAAAATTTTAACACAGGGGGGCTCATTTGACAAGGCCCAGATTAGTCTATATATCTACAAAGTTGCAGCGCAGAGCTGGCACCATCCTATATGGTTTCTGCACTGCCAAATCCAGTGGATTTAGTTTCCTAGGCACACAGTTTGCACACTGATTCATGATGTGCGACTTTTGCTAAAGTCGCAAAATTTTGCGCAATAGCCATTTTTGCCGGGACCAGGCACAGGCAGCTGCTCCAGGCTGACTGAGATGTGCGCTCACATTAACTTGAAGTTGTTTGTAAACATTAGCTGCCATTTATCAAAAGGTGACAGCACCTTAAACATTGACCAGATGTTAATAAATGACCCCCAGAATATCCAAAGTCACAGCACACAAGGAGGCTCAGGATAAAGTACATCATGGGGGGGAATTTATCATTGTATATAGAGATGTTTTGTGTCTATTTTTTTTGCGCAAAAATATGCGCAAGTGTTTTTTTGCGTCTTTTTTTCCTGCAAATTTTGATAGAATACTTCATCACCTTTTCTACGGTTAAGTTTACTAACCGCATTTTCTACTGTAGAATCAATTTACTAACTGCTGTTTTTTATTTCTTTGTGCAAAAAAAATTTGCAAACGGCATTTTCTTGCGCAAATATACATCACCTCGGAGAACACTTACCAAAGTGTCTATTTTGGCACAGTAAGGACTGCTACTCCCATCATGGACAGACTCTGCCCATGATGGGAGTTGTAGTCCAGGGGCTGAGGTGCAGGTCATTATCCAGAGACCCGCTGCTTCTATATACACTGTCATAATTCATACTCCCCGCCGCCGGAAGAGGAGAGCTCTGATTGGTCAATAGCTATCCAGTTCCACCAATCAGAGCTCCCGCCTCCCGGCGGGGATTTTGAATTATGACAGTGTATATAGGAGCCGGTGGCAGTGCGATGTAGACGCATGTACCACCGGCTTTTTAATTTAAATGCGGATTGCAGCAGATCATTCTGGAGATCTGCTGCGATCTGCATTGCATAATGCCGTTGTCGGCGGATTGCGCAGGCCCTTCGCGTATTCCGCCGTTTATAAACGGCATTCAGTTAACCCGGCGATGTGCGGCATCGCACGGGTTAACTGGCAGAAGTCCCGCTGTTTCCAGCAGGGGACAACTTCTGCAACACCCCCCCAGGACCATCTGTCGATGGTCCTGTCAGCGATCACTGTGATTGGTCCCTGTGGACCAATCACAGTGAATGAGCTGACTGGGGGGTAAAGTTCATTTCCCCTGCTCTGCCTGCCGCTAGAAGTCCGGGCAGAGCAGGGGAAGATGACACCAAGAGCTGCGGCGGGGACCGCGGCACTTACCAAGTACCGGCACGACAGTGGGGATTGGCAGCAGGCTCTCAACAGCTGGAGGCACACGAGTTGGCGGCTGCGGCGGCGGTTAAGTGGAGGAGGCGACGGCAGCATCTGCATCAGAGGCAGCAGTGAAGCTCTTCACTGCTGCTTCTGGTAGTTTCAAAACTACAACTCCCAGCCTTTGGCTGTCTGGGCATGCTGGGAGTTGTAGTTTTGCAACATCTGGAGGGTCGCAGTTTGGAGACCACTGTGCAGTGGTCTCCAACCTGTGCTCTTCCAGATGTTGCAAAACTACAACTCCCAGCATGTTCAGACAGTCCAGGCATGCTGGGAGTTGTAGTTCTGTAACAACTGGCCCTTCAGATGTTGCCGAACTACAATTCCCAGCATGCCTTGGCAGTTTGGGCATGCTGGGAGTTGTAGTTTTGCAACAACTGGAGGCACACTGGTTGGGAAACATTGTCTGTTTCCTAACTCAGTGTTTCCCTACCTGTGTGCCTCCAGCTGTTGCAAAACTATAACTCCCTGCATGCACTGACAAACCGTACATGCTGGGAGTTGTAGTTTTGCAACAGCTCGAGGCGACGGGTTGGGAAACACTGAGTTAAGTAACAAACTCAGTGTTTTGCAACCAGTGGGCCTCCAGCCTTTGCTTAACTACAACCCCCCATTATTTTTGGCATTTTTGCTGATGGACAAAAAACCTCAATGGAATCCTGGCCTCAAACCTCAAAGCAATAGAGTAAGATCCCTACGTCCACTTTTCCTTAGAGGTAGAGTGAGGGGGGGGGGGGGGGGTTCTATATTTGCACAATATTTATCAAGGAGTGCACAGCCTAAATTCTGAGCGAGAGTGTACAATAGACAAGCAGTGTAAAGGGGTAGAACTGTGTCTACAATAGACACATAATGATAAATCCCCCCCCCCATGTGTTCTTTATTGACTGATTTTAAATGCAATATTCTGGCAAAAGTTGCCTTTCATAGGCAAATGTTACATGACCCCCTTTTTTTTTTTTAATCGTCCCATCTTTTTCTTACTCTTCCTGTCATGACCCACTAGTTTCTGCTCTTTCTCCTATTCCACACCTGACATATACCAGCCAGATGAAGGCCCAAAGAACTGCCTGGGCAGTAGACTTCAGGAGATAAACACCACTAACTGTGGTGTCAGCAGGGTGCAATGCAGGGTAGATGTTATAACCCAAGGGGCAGATGTGATTAACCCCTTCTTGTCGTGACTACAGGGCATGGTTTAGGGTGCGTTCACACGGCCGTTTGCCCCCGTTCTGTTTAAAAAAAATGGATTTAAAAAAACGGATAGAAACGGCATATCAAACGGGTATCCGTTTTGAACCGTTTGTAACCGTTTTTAATCAATTTTTTTAAAATGAAAAAATCAGCCACTTACAGACTCCCGCAGCCAGGACTAGTACTACTCTCATTATGGAACAGACTTGTTTCCATGGTGGGAGTAGTAGTTCCTGGCTGCAGGAGTCTGCCGGAGGCTGGGGAGGCTACATTAGTGCATGTACTACTACCCCCATCATGGATCAGACTCTGTTCCATGATGGGGTTTGTAGTACAGGGGCTGAGGGACTGATCGCACCAGGTCTCACTTCTGAGACCCGATCCGATCAGAAGTTATTAAGCAGGGGAGCGGACGGCATGGTCCGCAACCCTGCCATCACTGATGTATTATTATTATTATATTATTTTACTTTCATTTTTAAATTCCCCGCGGGGAGCTCTGAATGGCCAATACTGAGGAGCCAATCGGGGCACCCTGCAGGGATTTTAAAATGGACAATGTATATTAAAAGCGCTGTAGGGGGGCAAGATATATAGCGCTATATATCTAGCCCCCCAGCGCATTTATAAAGATATAACCATGTGCCAATTTTTTCTTCCATGAAAACGGAAATTAGTGCAAACGGGTGCACACGGATGTAAACGGATTGTAAAAAAATCCCATTGACATGAATGGGATTTTTTTTAAACCGTTTTTTTATCCGTTTACAATTTGCAAAAACAGAACTCAAACAGGGTGTGAACGCACCCTTTAGCCTTAACCACCCAAAGGTAATAACGCTGGTCCTGGGCTAGGCACGGGGTCAATGAAGACACAGACGCCAAGTTACGGACAAACGTAGCTTTACTGAGGTTAGATAGATGACACAGTCTATGCAGTACAGCCTGAATCCAAAGGAGGTGACCAATGACACAGGGGGTTCTTTGCAGGCTTGCTGGGACTTGCAGTATGTAGAGACCCTTTAGTACAGGCCATGGTGACTAGACAATTGACTTGACTGATGACTGACTTGTGACTGACAAGATGATGACTTTAGCTTATTTGATCTGACTTGTGGTTGCAGACTTTAGGCTTGAGGCCTCCAATGCTCTGGACACACACTGGACCTCAGCAGGAATACCAGTGAGCTAAGAGAGAGATTGCAGCCCCTCCCATGGTTTTATAGACGGGCTAGGCAAGGAGCCCATAGGTGTCACCTGGTCACTAGTGCCTCCTGGGTAACAATCGCATGGTAACAGCTATTAAAGAAATAGTACATTTCATTATAAAACTTATGTACATAGGGGATAACACATAATGGGGGCCCTGGGGACATGGAGAGACTCTGCCTGACAGGGCAGGAGGAGTACGGGGACACACCATCCCGTACTGGGCCACCAAATAACTTAAAAACATCATCAGTATTGTGGGCTGTTTTAGTACCGGTGGCTAGTTATAGCTGTCTATTCTACTTCATAGGACATCACAAGAACCAGCATCAACATGTTCGTTGTTAATTGATAAGCAGATAAAAAAAAATAAGACTGGAGAATGTAAAAGCAAAAAAAATAAATGAAATAATAATATAATAATAATAATAATAATAATATATATATATATATATTATAGCAAAGCCAAATTCATAAAGTTAAATGTTAAATTCAGGTATCCCTTAGAAATCGTGAATCTACCATGGAGTGATTGACATTACCGAAGCATGACATCAATGTTCTTGGTTCTTCCATTTTCTAACATTAGCTTTATTGTAGACAGATTGCAACATTTTCAGCACATTTGTTGGCAAATACAAAAGATCTGAAAATTTCTTGTGCAAAAGAAAGCTTTATTATGGCTGCTTTTAAGGTTTATTTGGTGTTTATTGGGTGCTTAAAATGCATGAAAAAACTAAAGTATACCGTAATGTCAGCATTTTTTTTTAAGTATAGCTCCAATCAGGGGTAACAGTAAAGTATAAATACAGTTTCAAGAATAAGTAAGTGAATAACATAATGAAATGTGGTCTGATTGTTATCTAGGCAATTATAGACAAACACAATCTAACTAAACTAATAACGTACAAACAGTTGTACTGCTCACATGTTTTATTAAGCATGTAGTGTAAACATCCAAGGTGCAGGGAGAAAAAGCAAGTGTACCCTTCCATGTATTAACCTGGAGATAGATACCTTGTTACTTGCAATCAAGCTTACCAAACACTTCCTATATCTGCAGAAAAGATTTACACATTTGTTGTGAAGCAATTTGAGACCATTCCTTCCTAAAAATGTGTTTCAGTTCATCAGTATTTCTGGGATGTCTTGTGTGCACAGCCGTCTTTAGCAGGGTGAAGGTCAGGACTTGGTTTGACCATTCCCAAATACATTTTTTTAAGCTTTTATCTAGCTGATTTACTTGTATGCTTTGAGTTAATTGTCTGGTTTCATTGACTAACATCTCTTTAGCTTGATGTCATGGACTGCTACCTGTACATTCCCCAGAGAATTGTTGGGAAATGTTAATGTATTGCTACCCAATGATTGTAGAACCTCCAGGCTGCATAGAAGGCTCAAACCATGATGCTCCCTCCACAATGCTTTATTGTTGGAATGAAGTTTTTCCAATCTCTCCCTGCACTATGTATGTTTACTCAGTGTGCTCAATTAACACATGAACAATACAACCGTGTGTTTGTTACTTGGATTGTGCTTGTCCATTCACATTAGTGATCAGTTTAGGAATTCAGCTTATTCCAACAAGTTTATCTACTGTATATTCAGGGGGCACAGTAGGCAGTGTTATTTTATTCAGGGGCACGTGGTGGTATTATATTCAGGGGGGTACATTTGAGTCCACAACATTGTATAATATATTTGGAATATTGTAACTATTATATTTTCTTATTAGGTTAGGTGTACACTGCAGATTTTTGAGTTGGAAACCTCTTGTTAAAATTTGGGATCCCACCCCTCGGTGACAGTGTTTCAATATCTATGAGTTGAATATTGCTATAGATGACCCCTCAAAATTGATAATCCAAACAGAGAAACTTTAGCCTCATAGCAACACGATTGTCCCCTCTATTTATTTCATTAAATGTAATTGTGTTGGTATCAGCATTGTTATTAAAGGCTTCCTTGTTTCTACTTCAATTAATGTAATTGATGTTAGGGATGGGTTGTGTCCTTGCTTTTCTGCGATACAATTAGCTCTCATTAGTTGCCATTACTTCTATGCCTGTGTGATTGCACTCGCATCCAGGAAAGTAAATGATATCAAGATGTATAATGCAATCAAGTTGCAGGCAGACATATTACTTGCTTGTTGGAATAATGGCTATTGTAATAATGATGGAAAGTAATGACTCCTGTTTATTTTAGCTGTTTAAGGAGGAAACTCTACTCAAATAGTAATAACATGATGACATGATTCAACTCCTACAACCCAAAGATGTTTTTATATTTAATTAAAAAATTAGAAGAAAAAAAAGAACAACCCTATTGTAACCTGGTAGTATGCAGAGTCGGTCATACCTTATGACAGTGGTCTCCAACCTGTGGTTCTCCATTTGGATAAAATACTGGCTTACGATGATTCTGGAAGCTATAATTTCCAGTCACAGGTTTGAGACCAATGTTCCAATTTGCTCCAGGGCCATTCATAAGACAACATTTTTTTTTAGGTGGCAGAGGAGACTTTGGGGTCCCTTAGGCATCCAGGCCCAGGTGTGACTGCTACCATTGCCCCCCCCCCCCCCTGAAGTTACGCGTTACACTCTTGGGTGCAAGTACACATGACATACGCACAGGTAAATGGCGTAAAAAAAAAAAGTTGATTTACACATACAATGATACATTTTTCCCCTATAACTCTTCGCTTTAAGTATATCTCCCTTATCTCCCAAACTGATAAAGTGACACACACTGTACACTATCTTGGCCTCTTCCCCTTCCGAACTACATGACAACATCTCGCAAAAAAAATAAATAAAATTAAGTAGCACTAAATTGCAGGTGAAGAAAGGTTAACATCTTAAGAGCAGTTCAGTATTCAATCTGCCGCGCCAATTTAAAACAGATTTAAGAATTTCCAAAAATGCTCCCACAAAGGGGTGAACAGCAGGTAGTACAGTGGGAGAAATAGAAACGCACCAAGTGAAAAACTGTCTGTAATGACACGAATACTATGCGCAGCCCATTAACTCCTCCATGGGAAACATTTGCTCAATTTGTGAGTACGCCCACACCTCACTACTGCACTGTATGCCCTGATATCACTCAGTTCTACCACTGTTATTACTGTTGTATGACAGGTTTAACTCAAACCTCTGAATAATGCGGTAAGTTATTCTCAGACGCACCCTGGAAGATAATGATAAGTAACAACGTTATCCATCCTACTTTTAAATGTTCAGGGAAAAGACATAAATGTGTCAGAAAATTATTCTTTTTATTTTTTTATCTTCACTGCTGTGCAATTTCTAAGGGAAAAAAGTATTTTCTGGTAGTTTAAAAATAATGTCAATATGTATAAGTGTAATGGAGTGGTTGCTCATATATAGACGTGTGTTCTAAAGCTTTGATCAAAACAAGGTAAGATCTCATATGCGTGTTTCTATGGCTTCATAAAAGTCTCTAATCTTATGGAAAAGTAACACAGGATCCATAATAGTCCATGGGCCAATACTGAATGATTTCATATGGAGGTTCTTCCTATCCGATTCATTTGTAGAAGACATTGCTTGTAGGGCAGAATAACTGCAATAAACTATTATCGCCAGAACACGAAGTATGGATAGCAAACCTAAAACAGACTTATTACGGTGTTCCAGAGAACTACAAAGAATTTTGGGGTTCTTTAATAACACATATTAATAGGCCCTTTTCTTTAGTTGAAAGCGCATTAACTAGGGACTAGAGGTTGCCAAGAAGCAAATATCTCTTATGCAAGTGGAATAGAAATGGACAAATTTTATTCTGTGTTGTTTAGGGGAGGGGGGAAGGGGATTTAAAGAATGGTCACCGTTCACCCGAACTATAAGCCGAAACACCGGGTTATAGTGCGGGTGAACAGGAGACCGATGCGGGGTCTCAGACTGCTATATCTACTTGCAGTTCAGAACCCCAATCCTCCAAAAGTCCCCCTTCTTCCTGCGCTTACTTGTGCACTGAGGCGGTCCTGCCGGCTAGATTTAAATATTCATAAGCACCGGCACATCACTGGTCACGTGAGCGCTCGTGCCTACTGAGCGATCACGTGACCGGTGATGCGCCGGCGCTTATGAATCTTTAAATCTAGCTGGCGGGACCGCCTCAGTGCACAAGTGAGCGCAGGAAGAAGAGGGACTTTTGAGGATTGGGGTTCCGTACTGCAGGTAGGTATAGCAGTCAGAGACCCTGCATCGGTCTCCTGTTTACCCGCACTATAACCTGACGTATCGGGTTATAGTGTGGGTGAACATGTGACCATTTTCCTTTAAGGAGTTAAACGTTTTCAGGATAGGCCATGAAAGTAGGCAAGGTGCCAATGCCTAGAATCCCCACCAATCAGCTGTTTGTCATATACTCAATAAATGACTCCGGCGCAGTTCATTGTGTAGTGGTGGTGCCCGATTATTGCAGTGTAGCTCCTACTAAAGTGAATGAGATAGGCTATTGTGATGACCCAGTACAGGAGTTGCACCCCTGTACCCTTGCTGTCCTGTCAGGCAGACTCCATTAAGTGACCCCTGGGCCCCTCTTTTGTCTGTATTTCCTAAACAGTTAATAATCCTTCATGTAATCCATTGTAATGTATATAACTTGTCGCATACCTTTAAGTAATGTTGCTAAGTGTATTAATCCAGGAAGGTACCAGTGACCATGTGACCTTCAGGGTGACCTATGGAACCCCTCCAGAGTCTCCCCCATATAAACCCTGAGTGGAGCTAGTTCAGCCTCTTAGTACAAGTCTTTGCTGAGTACAGTGAGGTCAAGTTCCGAGAGAGTGTCTGGTATCCTGAGGAGGCCTAAAGCCTACCACGCAGCCACACATCCAAAAGTCCCCTACCCCACAGGTCAACCTCAAAATCTGGTAAGCTACAAATGGGGTGAAGTCTGTCTAGTCAGTCTCAATCAAGTCAGTCAAGATCAATCTGTGTCAAGTCAGCGTGGCCGTGCATTAAATTGTCCAAGACCACTATAAGTCCTAGCGAGCCCTAGAGTCTCTGAAGTTGTCACGCCGAGCGCTCCGGATCCTGCTGTCTCCCCGGAGCACTCACGGCGTTCCTCTGCATGCAGCGCTCCGGTCAGCACCGCTGACCGCGAGCACTGCTCCCATGCCCCGCTCTCGAATCGCGCCCCATGTTTCTCACCTGCCCCGTCCTCCTGCTCAGTCCCGGCGCGCGTGGCCCCGCTCTCTAGGGCGCGCGTGCGCCAGGTCTCTCAGATTTAAAGGGCCAGTGCACCATTGATTGGTGCCTGGCCCAATTAGTTCCAAGCACTCCCTACATTATAAAAGTCCACTTCCCCTTCCTGTCCTTGCCGGATCTTGTTGCCTTGTGCCAGTGAAAGCGTTCCCGTGTGTCCATTGCCTGTGTATCCAGACCCTTGCCGTTGCCCTTGACTATGAACCATTGCCGCCTGTTCCGACCTTCTGCTACGTCTGACCTTGCCTTTGCCTAATCCTTGTGTACCACGCCTGATTCAGCAGTCAGTGAGGTTGAGTCGCTATCGGGTGGAACGACCTGGAGGTTACCTGCCGCAGCAAGTCCATCCCGCTTTGCGGCGGGCTCTGGTGAAAACCAGTAACCTCTTAGATTCCGTTCCCCTGGTACGACCCACGCCATCACCTCACTGACACAAAGGATCCACAACCTGTGTCCTCCTTGCATACCAGTCCGGATCCTGACAGTAGATCCGGCCATGGATCCCGCTGAGGTCCCGCTGCCCAGTGTCGCTGACCTAACCTCCGTGGTCGCCCAGCAATCTCAGCAGATCGCGCTACAAGGACAACAGCTGACTCAGTTGACTGCTATGATACAACAGCTTCTGCCTCAACATCAGCAATCTCCTCCGCCAGCTCCTGCATCACCTCCACAGCGAGTGGCCACTTCCAGACTCCGCTTGTCCCTACCTGACAAGTTTGATGGGGACTCTAAATTGTGCCGTGGGTTCCTGTCCCAGTGTTCCCTGCACCTGGAGATGATGTCAGACCAATTCCCTACAGAACGGTCTAAGGTGGCGTTCGTGGTCAGCCTGCTATCTGGAAAGGCCTTGTACTGGGCCACACCGCTTTGGGACCACAACGATCCTGCCACTGCTACTATCCAGTCCTTCTTCTCAGAAGTACGCAGTGTCTTCGAGGAGCCAGCCCAGGTTTCTTCAGCCCAGACAGCCCTATTGAACCGAACCTTGTCCAAGGGAATTATTCTGTGGGCGAGTACGCCATCCAGTTCCGCACCCTCGCCTCTGAGCTATCCTGGAATAATGAGGCCCTCTGTGCGACCTTCAAGAAAGGCTTATCCAGTCACATCAAAGATGTGCTGGCCGCACGAGAAATTCCTGCTACCCTGTCTGAACTCATCCATTTGGCCACCCACATTGACATGCGTTTCACGGAAAGATGCCAGGAGCTTTGTCTGGAAAAGGATCTTGTTCGCGGTTTCCTCCCCTGGCACCTCTCTTCCAGCGTCCTTTGCAATCTGTTCCTGTGCCTCCCGCCGAGGAGGCCATGCAAGGGGATCGGTCTCGCCTGACCCTACAAGAGAGGACTCGCCGTAGGAATGAAAACCTGTGCCTATACTGTGCAAGCACCGAACATTTCCTAAAGGACTGTCCTATTCATCCTCCGCGTCAGGGAAACGCGCGCACCTTGTTAACATAGGAGAGGCGTTGCTAGGTGTAAATTCTTCCTCTCCAAGACTGACTATACCTGTGCGGATTGCTACGTCCGCTAATACTTCCTTCTCTGCTGTGGCCTTCTTGGACTCTGGTTCAGCAGGAAGTTTCATTGAAGCCTCCCTCATCAACAAGTTCAATATTCCAGTTACCCGTCTTGTCAAACCTCTCTTCATTTCATCCATCAATGGAGAAAGGCTGGTCTGCACTGTGCGTTACCGCACTCAACCTCTGCTCATGAGTGTGGGAATTCACTATCACGAACACATTGAATTTTCTGTGCTGCCCAACTGTACTTCTGAAATTCTTCTGGGTTTGCCTCTGCTCCAACGTCACTCGCCTAGTCTCGACTGGGCCACTGGGGACATTAAAAGTTGGGGATCTTCTTGCCATAAGCGTTGTCTTCACTTAGTTCCTTCTTGCCAAGTCTCCATTACAACTCCATTGCCAGGTTTTCCTAAGCCCTATCTGGTCTATTGTAACTGGTGGGGATAAAAACTTCCCCTGTAAGGCCATACTCTTGCATTATTAATTCCCTTCTTGGCAAGTGTTACTTGCCCTAAAAAGGGTGGCCCCACAATTGAACCTCTCCCTATTTCCACCTACAAACACTGCCATTTCCCAGTTTGTCGGTAGCGAGGGTCCAATAAGGTGGAGAGCCAGATGTCATCCCGCTGCCGAATGGTGACAATTCACCGGTCACTACGCAAGCAACTGAGCATTGTGCCATTTATGCAAGTGACTTGGAGGGACTCCCTGCCTCCATCTCCACTGCATACTGCCACAGTGTGTCTGAGTCCTCAGTCTCGCCTTCCTCATAACCCTCTAGATGCTCCTCCTCCTTCTCTCCTGTCAGATGACTAGATAAACCGTCCATCTCGCAAAACCTAAACTGTGCTCCACTGTGCCCCTCCCCTTCAGTTCAGCCCCCACAGGGCTCATGTGGCCGTGAGATGTAGGCACCATGTCTCCAGTGCCCTGACCAGCCATCGTTTCCAACATGTGTTGTAGTAGATAAAGCAGTGGAATGACGTTCATCTCGTAATTCTGACTAATAATGTGGCTTCCACAAAGGGGCTGAGCAAGCGGCAGGTGTCACGTATGAGCTGCCACTGGTTGACACTGAAGTTACACAGGGTAGTCCCCCTATCCGCTTGGATCATCAAGAGATTGGTGATGGCTTTTCTCTGTTCGTGTAGTTGGTCCAACATATGGAGGGAGGAATTCCAATGTGTGGAAACTGTCAGGATCCGGAGTGGTATGCAGGGTAGACACAGGTAGTGGATCCTCTATGTCAGTGAGGTCATGGCGTGGGCCATACCAGGGGAACGGAATCTAAGGGGTTACTGGTTTTCACCAGAGCCCGCCGCAAAGCGGGATGGACTTGCTGCGGCAGGTAACCCCCAGGTCGTTCCACCCAATAGCGTCTCAACCTCACTGACTGCTGAGTCAGGCACGGTACAGAAGGACTAGGCAAAAGGCAAGGTCAGACGTAGCAGAAGGTCAGGGCAGGCAGCAACGGTTCGTAGTCAAGGGCAACGGCAAGGGTCTGGGTACACAGGCAAAAGACACATGGGAACGCTTTCACTGGCACAAGGCAACAAGATCCGGCAAGGACAGGAAGGGGAAGTGGGTTAATATAGTGTAGGGAGGTGATTGCACTGATTGGGCCAGGCATCAATTAGTGGTGCACCGGCCCTTTAAATTTCAGAGAGCCGGCGCGCACGCGCCCTAGAGACGGGACAGAAGGAGGACGGGGCAGGTGAGTGACATGGGGCGCGATCCGAGAGCGGGCACGTCCCGTGCCTTGGATCGCGTCCCCTCCGGTGACACGGGAGCAGCGCTCGCGGTCAGTGGTGCCGACCGGAGCGCTGCATGCAGAGGCGTGACAGAAACGTTGCAAATCATGTTTGGGGATGCCGTTCTGACACTGCAGCTCAAGGAGGGTGGGCTTTGCGGTGTATGAGTGGCTGAAGTGCATGCAAAGTTTCCTTCCCATTGTTAGGATGTCTTGCAGATGGGGGAAAACTTCAGGAACCGATTGACAACCAGATTGAACACGTGTGCAATGTAGGGCGCATGTCTCAGGCTTCCTGGTCCTAGTCCAAAGGATAGGGGATAAGATGTCTGATAGCGGGGGGCCCACGGCTGGGATCCCCGGCGATCTCCCTGCAGCAAACGCATTCTATGCTGGAGCTGCGTCTCCAGTTTCGGAAACCTCCGGGTTTCCGGGTCTGGGGACGTGATGTCATGCGCGCCACCTCCATTCATGTCTATTAGAGGGGGCATGACGGCCATCATGCCCCCTCCCATAGACGTGAATGGAGGGGGCGTGACGTCACGTCACGTCCCCAGTCCTGGAAACCCAGAGGTTTCCGAAACTGGAGACGCAGCTCCTGCATAGAATGCGGGTGCTGCAGGGAGGTCGCCGGGTGTCCCAGCTGCGGGCCCCTGCGATCAGACATCTTATCCCCTATCATTTGGATAGGGGATAAAATGTTTATGCCCGGAATACCCCTTTAAAGTCGTATGTGTAAATGAAATTATTTTTTTCTATAAAATGCTGGCGTTACCCCAAAATTTTCATTTTCACAAGGGGTAATAGGAGAAAAATCCTCCCAAGTTTTTAAACCCCATTTCTACTGAGTATGGAAATACCCCATATGTGGATGCAAAGTGCTCTGCGGGTGAACTACAATGCTCAGAAGAGACGGAGCGCCATTGGGCTTTTGGAGAGGGAATTTGTTTGGAATTGAAGGCCATTTCTGTTTACAAAGCCCCCATGGTGCCAGAACAGTGGACCCCCCCCCACATATGACCCCATTTTGGAAACTACACCCCTCACGTAATTCACTTGCCTGCACCGGTCCCCTGCTGCCTGCACCAGTCCCCGCTGCCTTCTGCCAGTGATCAGGTAACTGCCGCTGGTCCCCCTGCCACACTGGCCCCCTCGACCGTCGCCGCCGCCATCTTCCCCTGCTCTGCCTGGACTTCCAGTTACTCTCTGTACCTGCTCTGCTATTCACCAGTCAATCCTGACCGCCCTGGATCCTTAAGTCCTTAAGGGGTTAAGGGAGACTCACAGGATACTGCAAAAGAGTCTGCCAGACAGGACAGCAAGAGTACAGGAGTGCAACTCCTGTACTGGTCCTCCGCAAACTCCTCTTAACAACAGCCGTCATCTGTGCCCAGTCCTGGAGGGTGGATGAATGTAAAGTGGCCACTGAGGCCATGAAACAACAAGACAGTTCCTGGGGCATTCCACCAATGTCCTTCACAGGACTGATGAACTGGGGAAGAGTCCATGTGGCATTTGTACACAATGTCCATACATGCTCAGTCTTTTGAAGGTGTTGACCAGAATGAATTTGAAAAAGGTTTCCGTTGAGGTATTATGACCTTATAACTGCTTGGTGGTATAAATGAGTTTGGATCGGGCTGCCTGAGGCTTTTCCTTTTCCTGATGCCTGTGCTATTAGGGCCTTTCGGCTTAAGTAACTTCTTCCCACAACATTTGACTATCAGTTATAAATTTTTCTGACAACACATGAAAATATTACATATGTACACAATAGCTCTGTCACTTTACGTGCTACTTACACCTCTCAGGAGAACTCTCTGGCAGAAGAGAACCCTGTGCACAGTGGACAGGAAACAATAGACATTAGACATTAAATGACTATTGTAACGGGTCACGGCAGGTGGTGGATCCTCTGGGCCTGTGTGAATGATGACGTGAGCCGTGCCAGGGAGCAGAATCTAAGGTGCCGCTGGTTTTCACCAGAGCCCGCCGCAAAGCGGGATGGTCTTGCTGCAGCAAACGGCACCCAGGTCGCTACCGCTGGCACGACTCTTCCACACAGGTAGCTGGGATGTGGCGTGGCACAAAAGGAAACAGGCAAGATGAGGTCAAGGTAGCAGTAGATCAGGGCAGGTCGCACAGGTGCAGGGCCAGGTAATGGAACAAGGAAAGGAACATGGATATCAGGAACACAGTATGCTTTCACTAGGGCACAAAGCAACAAAGATCCGTCAGGGAACAAAGGGAGGAGCTGATACTTAAAGACAGGGTGCAGGTGTAGACACTTAATTAAATGAGTACTGTCCCTTTAAATGTAAGAGCTCCGTCGCGAGCATGCCCTAGGAGGCCCGCCAACAGCAGGGACATAATTAGAGAGCGCTCACGGCCGGAGTGTCTGACTGGAGTGCAGGTGTTACAACTATTATGGACTGGATACATTGACTAGATAGCTACAGTCCTGACTAAACATGTGATATTTGACTATGTTAGATACATAAGATATATTATGTACGTTACTATACACAAAATTAGCTTTTCTATAATGAGACTGATAACTTTTATTCACATAGGTGTTTTTACTCTCTATACTAGAGATGAGCGAATTTCTGAAAAATTTGATTCGGCCAATTCGCCACATTTTCAGAAAAAAAAAATTGGTTCAAACCGAATTTATTTGCGGTGAATCAATATTAAAAACAGCTTTTTCTGGCCAACAGAGAGGCTCAATAGGGGTGTAGAACACTTTGCCTTTTCCTAAAGCGCATAGGGAGTGTGCTGTGTTAGTGAAATAATACTGTTATTCAGTATGACATGCAGATTACATGCATCGCTATTAGAATCACTGCAGATCTTGATGTTGCAGATTTTTTATGTAATTTTTATTTAATTTAATTTGAAATTTATTTAAATTTTTTGATTAGCCATTCTGATGAGCATCGAGCTGGCGGTCCTCCGCCAGGTGAGACACCACCTGTTCCAGCACCTGCCTCTCTGTGAAAGTGCAAATGTTTCATTTAATCAGTTATGATTGATTGTTATTGCTCCAAGCTATTTCATTGGATTCTTGTGATAATTCCACAGGTAATGTGACTTCGACGACCATACGGACTCAGTCTTGAAAAGATTACATAGATTTTTTTAAACTTAAATTTAAGATTTATAGAAGATTCCCAAGTTAAATGTTCCAGCGTTTACTTTTAACTAATACTGTATGACGATAAAAACCAATCTAACAAGGAGTCACATGGCGGCACAATGTCAGAGCCTAGAGGTGACAGCAGCATGAGGAGACCATAATCTGGCATAATGACACAGCCTGGAATTGGCGGCAGCAAGAGTAGACCATATAGTGGATGAATGACACAGCCTGGAGTTGAGGCAGCATGAAGAGACCACAGGGCCTCACAATCCCTAAGATTAAAACATGAATTTTCTAATTTAAATTGAAGATTTATGGTAGCTAGTGCTACCATTACATTTTTTAGGTAATGTCCCAGGCCCAGCAGCATCATTAAACCATATAGTGGCTGAATGACACATCCTGTAGCTGGCAGCAGCATGAGGAGACAATAAGGCTTTACAATCCCTAAGATTAAAAGATGAATTTTCAAATTTAAATTGGAAATTTATGATAGCTAGTGCTACCACAAATTTTTTTAGGTAATGTCCCAGGTCCAGCAGCATGAGTAAACCATAAAGTGGCTGAATGACACAGCTTGGAGTTGGCCACAGCAGTATGAGGAGAACATGTAGTTGCTGCATGGCACAGCCTGGAGTTGGCGGCAGCATGAGTAGAACATATAGTGGCTAAATGACACAGTGTGGAGGTGGCGGCAGCATGAGGAGACCATAAGGTGGCAAGATGACTAGAAAAACTGCCCATTTAAAGTGGTACTCCGGCGCTAAGACATTTTATCCCCTATCCAAAGGATAGGGGATAAGACACCTGATCGCGGGGGTCCCGCCGCTGGGGACCCCCATGATCTTGCACGCAGCACCCCGTTACAGTCAGTCCCCGTAGCATGTTCGCTCCGGGTCTGATTATTGGCGATCACGGGTCAGAGCATTGAGATTTCATGGCTCCGCCCCCTCAATGCAAGCCTATGGGAGGGGGCGCCACAGCTGTCACGCCCCCTCCCATAGGCTTGCATTGAGGGGGTGGAGCGTGACATCACACGGGGGTAGAGCCGTGATGTCACAATGCTCCGGCCCCGTGATCGCTAGTAATCAGACCCAGAGTGAACGTGCTCCGGGGACTGATTGTAATGGGGTGCTGCGTGCAAGATCACGAGGGTACCCATCGGCGAGACCCCCGCGATCAGGCATCTTATCCCCTATTCTTTGGATAGGGGATAAGATGTCTTAGTGCCTGAGTACCCCTTTAACGAAACCTAAACTGTGCTCTACTGTACCCCCCCTCCTCCTCTAGTTCAGCCCCCACAGGGCTCATGTGGCCGTGAGATGTGGGCGCCATGTCTCCAGTGCCCTGATCAGCAATCGTTTCCAACACGTGTTGTAGGAAATGAAGCACTGGAATGACGTCCATCCCGTAATCCTGGCGACTGACTAATAATGTTGCTTCCTCAAAGGGCCTGAGCAAACAGCAGGTGTCACGTATGAGCTGCCACTGTTTGACATTGAAGTTACACAGGGGAGTACCCCTATCTGTTTGGATCATCAAGAAATTGGTGATGGCTTTTCTCTGTTCGTATAGTCGGTCCAACACATGGAGGGTGGAATTCCAACGCTTGGCAACGTCACAGAACGGACTATGTTGGGGGATACCGTTCTGACGCTGCAGCTCAAGGATGGTGTGCTTTGCGGGGTATGAGTGGCTGAAGTGCATACAAAGTTTCCTTCTCATTGTTAGGATGTCTTGCAAATGGAAGGAACACTCAGGAACCACTTGACAACCAGATTGAACACTTGTGCCATGCAGGGCGCATGGCTCAGCCTCCCTTGTAGCAGCGCAGACAAGATGTTCTTCCCATTGTCTGTCACCATGGTTCCCATTTCCAGTTTTCATGGAGTAAGCCATGCTCCAATATCTTTATGAATGACTTTTAGCAGTTCCTCTCCTGTGTGACTCCGTTCGCCAAGGCAAACCATGTGAAGAACAGCGTGACACCGCCGTGCCCTGCACACATGGTATGCTGAAGGGGCACTGAGACTTGTACGTGCAGTGGAGGCTGAGGACACGGTGGAGGATGAGGAGGCAGGGTCGCACACTGTCACAGGACCAACAGCCTGAGAGCATGGAGGAGGAAGCAGCGTGACCTGTCCAAGTTGGTGTTGTGGCTGTGCAGGAACCACATTCACCTAGTGGGCCATAAAGGACATGTATTGTCCCTGACCACAGTTACAGCTGCAAAGGTCGGCGCTGCCGTGCACTTTGGTACACTCCGACAGGCTCAAAGACTGGCCCACCTTCTCTTCCACAAAATTGTGCAGGGCTGTTACTGCCTTCTTCGCAAAGAAATAACGGCTTGGGACTCTCCACCTTGGCTCGGCACAAGCCATCAGTTCTCTGAACGGTGCAGAGTCCACCACTTGAAAAGGGAGGGATTGCAGCACCAGCAACTTCGACAGGAGCACATTCAGCTTCTGCGCCATTGGATGAGTGGGCGCACACTGTTGTCTCTTGGACATGGCTTCGCCGATGGATTGCTGGCGGAATGTATGACTAAAAGTAGGAGGAGCAGGAGCATCTAGAGCGACATAAGGAGGGTATGACTCACAGCTCCCTTCAGCTGAGGTGGTGGAGCCTTGGCTGGCTGAAAGAGGGAGCCATGGTTCTCCCAGACCATTTTATTGTGGCGCAGCATATGTTGATGCAGGGCCGTGGTGCCAACATTGGGACCCTGGCCACGCTTCCCCTTCTGCCGACACATTTTGCATGTGGATAGCTATGTTAACCTCCTCCGGATGCTTGATGAAAAACTGCCATACCGTTGAGTAGCTGATTTTCCCACCAACAGTCCGCACTAATTGACTGCTACTGCCGCCGTCTCCAGGAACCCCTGTTCCACTACTTCCCGAGAAGGTAGTCTGCCGCGAAGCAGGTGTTCTCCCCCGCGCTTGTTTGGCTCTAGAATTTCCACTTCTGCCACCATGCTGACTGCCAACCATGCTACCACCTTGCTGGCTCAGCTGCTGCTTCACGGGCAACCTGCAACCCTCTTCTCCTGATGATGATGATGAAGCCCCTTCTGCACCCAACTCCCAATTGCGATCGGCTTCATCATCATCAACAAGTGTCTGCACGTCACTAATGTCCTCCTAAGGTTCCTCAACAGTGTTTGCTTCAGGACACTGAATGATGGCAACACTACCTCCCAAGTCACTCTCTTCATCACTACTTGCCCACCTAGCGGAGGAAGCGGTGGATGTCACCTTCACTTCTTGGCTGGGCAGTAGCTGCTGACTGACCTCAGGGATCGACTTCAAAGGGATGGTGGGTCTCCACGGTGCTGACCAGGGACAGACACGTCAGGTCGGTATAAAGGAATTTTATTAAAGTTATGCAACACGTTTCAGGGTGCTTAAAAGTATTACATTTAATAGACGTTATATAGACGGCCTGATTTTAATTTGGGAGGGAAGCAAAGAGAGTTTTTATGAATTTTTTAGTGAACTAAATGAAAATCTATGGGGTATGAGATTTACGGAACACATCAATAAAAAACTGCAACTTTTTTTTAGATTTAGAGCTATATATTAAGGACAATAACATTAACACAAAATTTTTTTTTTAAAGCTATAGATGCCAATGGGTAATGGCATTTTAAAAGTAGCCATCTAAAAAACTGGAAAGTTAATATACCGTTCGGGCAACTGAACAGAATTTTAAGAAACTGTTCTGAAATCGGCAGCTATGAAGATCAAGCGAAAATAATACAAAATAGATTTTTAGATAAAGGATATCCACATGCTATAGTAGAAGGAGCAAAGAAAAAAGCAGATTCCATTGTGAGAAGCGAACAAATAAAGAAACAAAGTAGAAAATATAAGAAGAATAAAAGTGATTATAATAATGCTGAATTTTGCACAGCTTTTATCTCCCGATATTCGGGAGATACAAAAAAAGTAGAAAGTATAGTTTGAAAAAATTTGGGACATATTAAAGCAGGATCCTTACTTAAATGAGGCACTAGGCACGAGTCATTTTAAACCTAAATTCATTTACTGGCGAGCGAAAAATATTGCACAAGATATAGCACCTTCATATCCGAAATTAATTGAAAAGGAAAAAGAGATAATTAAACAAAAAGGCTCATTCAAATGCAACCAAAAGAGATGTGGTACATGTTCACACATAGAGAACGGAAAATAGAATATTGTATGTGCGGCAACAGGGGAGATAATCCCCATAAAAACACATATAAATTGTGCCAGTAATTTTGTGGTATACGTGTTGGAGTGTCCGTGCGGTACCCAGTATGTGGGACGCACGTCCCAAACGCTTCGTAAATGTATTAATTCTCATAGGTTTAATATAAAACATAAATATCCGAAACATAGTGTATCTCGGCATTTTGCCGTGCACCATAATGCTGATCCTGAGTTGCTACGGGTTACGCCTGTAGAGCAAATAACAGAAGGGCTCCGGCGTTTCGCTACTTTATGCAAAAGAGAAAGCTTTTATATTTTTTAATTGAATACGTTATACCCGAACGGTTTTAATGAGAGTATCAAACGCCCTTAAATATTTGCAGATAGATATTATGAAAAATAAGTATATGAATAGTTTTTAAAAATTTTAATTATATTAAATGTCAGGTGTTGGTGTGGCTCAATAGAAATTCGCATCCGGGTCAATTCAGAGTATATAAGAAAGTTCCTAATTCTAGCTTAAATATATCCCTGAGGAAGGGGAATAATCCCCGTAATGCTTCGGATGTTTTGTACTAGTATTCTATTCTATTTGTATGTATGTCTCATGTATGTTTTAGTTTAATAATTTTCCATCTGAAAAGAAAAAAGAACCCCTGTTTTTTTGGCTGCATTTGAAGCTTCCAAACACCTTCGAAGTGGAAAGAAAAGACACGAGGAGAACGCCCGGTCCCACATGTGGTGTTCAGACTGGTCGTTAGAAGGCGTGCAGGATTGAGGAGGGTGTGGGGACGTAAGAACCCTCCTCAGTGAAGTAGGTGCACCTTAATGATTGTTTTATATTAATGCAGCTTAATATCGAAAATGTCCGCTCTCCCTTTTTGATTTTTTTTTCTATCTCTCTGCAGTGAAAGGATGAAGTGACTAGCTGGAATATTGTTGCCGATTATATCGGGCTGTGGCATCACAGAGGTGACTGGCTGCTCATAGGCTCCATCCTGCATGTGATTTAGAGTCATCCCACCTACCCTTGTTCCCGCCTCCCCAGCATTCCTTGCACCATGTCCTCGCATGTGGATCCGCCATTTTAGATGCCCTGGAGCTGGGACTGCAATAAATGGAGTTTAATAAAGCAATTCGCTCAATCGAATATCGCAGCGATATTCACATTCGTTGCAAATCGAATTTTTCCTGAAATTCGTAACAAATTCAGATTCGTCAGATTCAATTCACTCATCTCTGCTCTATACCTAGCATACATGGCGATAAAGTGATTAAGGTATGCTTCTCCTGACAGGGTCAGGACACCTCCTGTACAAATGCCATGGGTAAAAGAACATTAAACACTATAGACATTTGGTGAAAACTTTCTATATATACACTTTATTACAAGGTGACCCAAATATTACAGTTTCACAACCATAATTGTAATTGCATTCACTTGTACAAAAAGATAAACAATATAATACTCTGCAAGTTGTTTTGAGTACCGCTGCACAGTTCTGGTATAGAAGAGTCTGTAGTAAAGGATCTCGGCTATAATCTGGGCACATAAACTTACGCAAAATGGTTACAAGAGTTCTTGGTTAGTCCACCATGCACTTTTCTTAAACGTTGCGTCAACCTGGAAAACAACAGTGGTACTCCCACGGAACAATGTCAGTCTCACGACTAAACAGTAAGAAAACAAGTTATCACACGTAGACCTCTAGCTTGGAAACTTCCCATCCCAGTCGTTTGATGGAATGTAGGGGAAAGGGAGCTGCGTAAGGTTATTCAGACGTGTCACTGCTGCCGCACACTCTACTCTCACGCTGTTGACCGGAGTATATTCCACTATCTCCTCGCTCTCCAGAGAATGCAGATGTTGGGGGAGATAATCTCTTCTGATTGCCCTTCGGTTTACTGGAATGGTATCCCTGTGACAGCAGTCCATGAGGGTGCCAAACGCCCGCACATTATTAACTCCTTAAGGACTTAGGGCGTACCTGTATGCCCTGAGTACGCTCCCGTGGGGTGCCGCGCGCCATTAATCCTTTAGACGCGGCAGTCAAAGTTGATAGCAGTGTTTAAAGTGAAAGTAAAATGCTGCCTGTTAGCTCAGGGGGGCTGTTCGGGACCGCCGCAATTTCGTCCTGAACAGCTGTAGGACAGCAGGAGGGTCCCCTACCTTCCTCCTCGCTGAATGACTGTTCAGTGCCTGAGATCCAGGCATGAGCAGTCAAGCGGCAGAATCATTGAGCAATGGTTTCCTATGAGAAACCATTGATCAATGTAAAAGATCAGTGTGTGCAGTATTATAGCCTCCTATGGGAGCTATAAAACTGCAAAAAAAAGTGGAAAAAAATATGAATAAAGATCATTTCACCCCTCCCCTAATAAAAGATTGAATCACCCCCCTTTTCCCATAAAAAACAAACAAACTGGGTAAATAAAAATAAACATATGTGGTATCGCTGTTTGCGGAAATGTCTGAATTCTAAAAATATATCATTAATTAAACTCCTCGGTCAATGGCGTACGTGCAAGAAAATTCCAAAGCCCAAAATAGCGTATTTTGGGTCACTTTTTATATAATGAAAAATTGAATGAAAAGCAATTAAAAAGTCAGATCAATACAAAAATGGTACCACTAAAAACTTCAGATCACGGCGCCAAAAACTGAGCACTCATACTGCCCTGTATGCGGAAAAATAAAAAAGCTATAGGGGTCAGAAGATGACAATTTTAAACGTTTACATTTTCCTGCATGTAGTTATGATTTTTTCCAGAAGTACGACAAAATCAAACCTATCTAAGTAGGGTATCATTTTAATCGTATGGACCTACAGAATAAAGATAAGGTTTAATTTTTACCAAAAAATTTACTGAGTAGAAACGGAAGCCCCCAAAATTTACAAAATGTAGTTTTTTCTTCAATTTTGTCACAAAATGATTTTTTTCCCGTTTCACCCTAGATTTTTGGGTAAAATTACTGATGTCATTACAAAGTAGAATTGGTGGCGCAAAAAATAATCCATCATATGGATTTTTAGGTGCAAAATTGAAAGGGTTACAATTTTTAAAAGGTAAGGAGGAAAAAATGAAAGTGGAAAAACGCTCAGTCCTTAAGGGGTTAAATTTAATCACTGTGGCTCTGCGCCTCTCTAGGGGTGGCTCTCTCTGTCTGGGGTGTTCTAGCATCCTGATATACAGGGCTTCAAGACTTTTTGTGTCCTTCTGTTGCGCTTGGAACACTTTGTATGGCACTTGTTTAGGACCACACTCTTTCCTCCTCTGTGCCCGCATCTCCTCCACTATGGCAGCCATCTGGGCCACTTGCTTAGCCCTCTTGGACTGGGCTGTCAGAACTGGGGGATGGGACTTCCCTGGCAGGGGTAAAAGGTTCTCTCTCATGTACTGGATGAGTTTCGGCTCATCGTCAAATAGCCACCGGGGCAGCGGTGGTGACCGGGCGTGCTGTGGGCTTCTGGACCTGGGGGGTATGCTCTGGGCTGGGAATAGATAGAGGTGTAGAGAAAGTGGCCTCAGCTTGGGTACTCACTTGAGACTCCTACGTGTAGATCTCCGCCCAAGATCCTCAGGTCCAGTGATGTGGGGACAGCCTCATCGGCAACGCTCCTCTGGACAATGCAGGTGTTCCACCCGCCGGAGTTGCTGGCCACTCTCCATCCTCATCGGACAGAGGGACTTTTAAATAGGCGTCTTAGGCCCCAATGTAAATCTTCTGCAGCTGGTCCGCCAGCTCCTGGAATATCTGAGCCGTGGCCGCTGTGACTTTTCAGGTGCTTCGTGCCATCTTAGGACTCTCAGACTTCGTGCTTGCTTGCTCCTCCGCCATGTTGCTCTCTCCGCAGACTTCCGGCAAACTGAAGAGGTCCAGCAGCGCTGTTTCTTTTATAGTGGACTTCAGGAAGATGGCCGCCTGCCGAAGTATGTCAGCGGTGCAGCGCTGACTTCCGCTCCCCCAGCAACAAGGGGCGGATCTTTAAGGTTCCACCTAGGACTCAGAATTGCAACATGACTTCCATTCCCAGAGGCGGGACGCTAACCAGCGCGGGACTTTTTGCGCGCTTCTCCTGCACATCTTTAACTCTTTCAGGTATGGCCAGCATTTTACTACGGAGCATAACTTCAGCACTTATCTTGCACATGACTGCACAATTCTTTTACTGTTCACAATTGCAGATAGCAGACTTTTCTTTACCTCCCCCTCTATTTCACAAGCGCCTCGCAATAAACAGATTTCACTGACAAAGTCCCATACACTTTCTGGCGCAATTTACTTTCGCATCAGCGTGAAAATTTTCGGCAATACTGGACACAGTTGTGTACTTTTCGAATAAGGCGCACACCTGTATCCTGTTCGTGACGACAACATTTGTGGTGAGGATGTGATGAAGGGCAGATGTCATTACCCCAGGGGCAGATGGCATTAAACCCTTGTGTTTGTAATGCTAGGGTGAGGTTTTACCTCTACACCACCCGAAGGTATGGCCGCTGGATCCTGGGCTAGGCACGGCGCAAATAATGACTCCGACGCCAAGTTACGGGACAACAGCAGCTTCACTGAGGTAGACAGATGGAATAGTCCTTACAGCTCAGTTAGGCCCAAGGAAGTGACGAGTGACTTTAGAGACTTGTGGGCTCGCTGGGACTTGTAGTGGACTTGGATTAATTGCTGGAGACCCAGGCTGTATTTAGACAGACTGATCTTGACTGACTTGACTAGGACTGACTAGACTTCCCCCCTTGTGTCGCTTACCAGGTTTTGACATTCACCTGTGGGGCACTTGGTTAGTGGAAGCGTGGCTGCGTGGTAGGCGTTGGGTCTCCTCAGGACACCAGACACTCTCAGGTCTTGACTGTTCCTAAGCATGCTCTAAACTGAAACTAACTAGCTCCTCCCCTTTATATATGGGGAGACTTTGGAGGGGTCCTATAGGTCACCCACAAGTCATCTGGTCAGTGACACCTTCCCTGGTTACATGACTTAGCAACAACATTTAAAGGTACATAACATTATACATACAGTGCAATAGATAATACAAGGCACTTGTTAACCATTTATACTACTCAGCTTAAAGGGGGACTCAGGGGACACTGCAATAGAGTCCGCCAGACAGGACAGCAAGGGTACAGGGTTGCAACTCCTCTTACTCCCCCTACTAAGAAGTCTTCTTTTTAGCTGTATCATCATTCTTACTGCAGAGCCTCTGTTTTTTTTCCTGACAAGAAGGACAGATGGCTATTTCTATTAGCTGCCACTTCCTAGGGCACCATAAAAATGAACTACTGAGCAGTGAGGCATATGCTGTTTGCCTTACTGCTCAGTTAGTCTGGAGACAAGTATTAATGGCAGCCTCCAATAATTTACAGTACAGCTGTCCACTCTGCCTACCCCATGTAGCCTTAGATCCATAAAATTGTTGGTCCCCAGCTCCTTGTCTGACAGTGCTTGGTTCTCATGACATCTTTCTTCTTATGATGAGTTGTCCCTGGAACAAATGTCTACTCAGCCAATGTCTGCTGCAAAGGTGACCCAACCATTTGGACATTTGCTGCAGGAATGATGTGCTACAAGAGGGAAGCTGTGGGAAATCAAGTCAATTGAGAATAGTTTTATTTTGAGTGCACCTTGTGTCCATTTTCCATTAAATTTATGATGCCAAAATACCCCTACTTCTGTGACTTCTTGTCAAAGTGACAAGAGTCCCTGCTCCTCTTTGTAGTTTCTGTGATACCCTACAATAAGGCACCAATAAAACTACACATTGTGCAGGAGCCATATACTGTATACCTCCTGCTCAGTGAACACTCATGGGACCAGGAGCAGAATGTAAGTGGAGGTGATGATGCTGTAAGCTCTGCGCAAGGCACGGTATATACATACTGTACATCCCTCCCTCCTCAGTAAGTATAGGAAAAAGGACAGCTCCTGAATGGATTTGTCCAAAGCGAATAGCTAAATATTCAGATGAATCTAAAACTTTTGTAAAATTCAGAAAAAAATGGATTCATTCCAGGTTGCTTCGGCCATCAATGTTCCTTCTTCTCTTGTATGGGACTGTTGCTTGTGCTGTATTAAAGAAAAAAACTAAAGAAATTACTTTCTAGGTAATTTATTAAATACGGGGCAACTAAGGTTTCCGTTAAATGTAACTGTGTAACATGAAAAAATGTTCTTTTGCTAAGGTCAGTTGTAGGAATAAGAAGAACGGTATAGTCCATACAATGCCTGGAAAAGAATTAATAGTTCCTTGTAAATCCCAATCCACAATGGCGGTGCATTAGCATACCATCTATGTCACTGGTGCTATCATGTCAGTACAAGAATAAGCCAAGCGATGGAGACCACGGGATCAGTTGAGGTGCTGGGAAATGGGAGGGAGGAGGCATTGTCCACTTTTGACCTCTGTGTATAGATGATCTTTGTCTATGTGAGTTCATGTCTGTGAATAGGCCAGAGCTTACACTCAATTAACAAGACCAATTCCCAGCTAAGCTGCAGGCCACCCACAGTTTTCCGGTGTCTGACAATCGCAAACCTCACTGGTGGCCCATTCACCCTGGCATGTTGGCTACTTATGCATCCTTGTGTCTGAAAATCAGAACACTTTTTTTTCCCCTTGCTATTCACAAAATAATTTTATATTGCTCATGGAACTTGAAATGAAGGCACTTGTGCGCCACTTTATTGTATAAACGTAAGTAGTTATACTTGTCTTGTTATTCTTACTATTAGTGCAAAGCACCTAAATGTGACATACGGTATTAAATCCATCACATTGTGCTGGTGGAAATGAAATGACAGGGCAACTGTCCAATCATCCAATCAATCTCAGAGGAATATTTCCAGCACCTTGTGGAAAGAAAACCATAAAGAATAAAGGCAGTTCTACAGGCAAAAGGGGGTCCTACCTCGGCACTAGCATGGTGTACCTAAGTGAATAGTCAGTGTATATCTCGCCGTGAAACTGAATAAGTAAACAAAATTCTGGTAAAACTTGGTTTGCTCAGTAAACTTTGCTCAGACACCGAACAGGTGGAAGGGAAACTTTTAAAGGGGTACTCCAGTAAAGAAGAACATTTTTTAAATCAACTGGTGCCTGAAAGTTATACAGATTTGTAAATTACTTCTATTTTAAAATCTTAATCCTTCCAGTACTTAACAGCCGCTGTGTGCTCCACAGGAAGTTCTTTTCTTTTTAAATGTATTTTCTGTCTGACCACAGTGCTCTCTGCTGACACCGTTGTCCATGTCAGGAGCTGTCCAGAGCAGGGTAGGTTTGCTATAGTCAGACAGAAAAGAAATTCAAAAAGAAAAGAACTTACTGTGGAGCATACAGCAGCTGATAAGTACTGGAAGGATTAAGATTTTAAAATAGAAGTAATTTACAAATCTGTATAACTTTCCGGCACCAGTTGATTTAAAAAATAATGTTTTCCACCGGAGTTGATTTAAAAAAAATAGTTTTCCACCGGAGTACCCCTTTAACCTGGTGACTGAACCACAAAAATGATTTATGACCTTTGAAAACATGATGTCAAAAATTATATGAGACTAAAACAGATTCTAGCTTGTCTAGATGTCACAGATGCAGTTTGGGTCCAGAGAGACCACAAATGGGTTTAATAGAAACATAGAATGTGTCGGCAGATAAGAACCATTTGGCCCATCTAGTCTGCCCAATAATCTGAATACTATGAATAGTCCCGGGCCCTATCTTATATGAAGGATAGCCTTATGCTTATCCCTATCTTATATGGAGGATAGCCTTATGCTTATCCCATGCATGTTTAACCCCTTAAGGACCGGGGGTTTTTCCGTTTTTGCATTTTCGTTTTTTGCTCCTTGCCTTTAAAAAATCATAACTCTTTCAAATTTGCACCTAAAAATCCATATGATGGCTTATTTTTTGCGCCACCAATTCTACTTTGTAATGACATCAGTCATTTTGCCCAAAAGTGTACGGTGAAGCGGGAAAAAAAATCATTGTGCGACAAAATTGGAAAAAAAATGCTGTTTAGTAACTTTTGGGGGCTTCCGTTTCTACGTAGTACATTTTTCGGTAAAAATGACACCTTATCTTTATTCTGTAGGTCCATACGATTAAAATGATACCCTACTTATATAGGTTTGATTTTGTTGGACTTCTGGAAAAAATCATAACTACATGCAGGAAAATTAATACGTTTAAAATTGTCATCTTCTGACCCCTATAACTTTTTTATTTTTCCGTGTATGGGGCGGTATGAGGGCTCATTTTTTGCGCCGTGATCTGAAGTGTTTAATGGTCCCATTTTTGCATTGATAGGACTTATTGATCGCTTTTTATTCATTTTTAAATTATATAAAAAGTGACTAAAAATGCACTATTTTGGACTTTGGAATTTTTTTGCGCGCACGCCATTGACCGAGCGGTTTAATTAATGATATATTTTTATAATTCGGACATTTCTGCACGCGGTGATACCATATATGTTTATTTTTATTTTTATTTACACTGTGCTTTTTTTTTTATTGGAAAAGGGGGGTGATTCAAACTTTTAATAGGGGAGGAGTTAAATGATCTTTATTCACTTTTTTTTTCCACTTTTTTTTTGCAGTGTTATAGGTCCCATAGGGACCTATAACACTGCACACACTGATCTTCTATGTTGATCACTGGTTTCTCATAAGAAACCAGTGATCAACGATTCTGCCGCATGACTGCTCATGCCTGGATCTCAGGCACTGAGCAGTCATTCGGCGATCGGTCAGCTGTTCGGGATGCCGCGATTAGCCTCGGCTATCCCGAACAGCCCGACTGAGCTAGCCGGGAACTTTCACTTTCACTTTTAGCCGCGCGGCTCAGCTCTGAGCGCGCGGCTAAAGGGTTAATAGCGCGCGGCGCCGCGATCGGCGCTGCGCGCTATTAGAGGCGGGTCCCGGCTTCACTATGACGGCGGGCCCGCCGTGATATGATGCGGGGTTACTGTGTAACGCCGCGTTATATCAGAAGAGCAGGACCAAGGACGTACCGGTACGTCCTTGGTCCTTAAGGGGTTAAACTCCTTCACTGTATTTGCAGCAACCACTTCTGCAGGAAGGCTACTCCATGCATCCACTACTCTCTCTGTAAAGTAATACTTCCTGATGTTACTTTTAAACCTTTCCCCTCTAATTTAAAACAATGTCCTCTTGTGGTAGTTTTTCTTCTTTTAAATATGCTCTCTTCCTTTACCGTGTTGATTCCCTTTATGTATTTAAAAGTCTCTATCATATCCCCTCTGTCTCTTCTTTCTTCCAAGCTATACATGTTAAGGTCCTTTAATGTTTCCTGGTAAGTTTTATCCTGCAATCCATGTACTAGTTTAGTAGCTCTTCTCTGAACTCTCTCTAGAGTATCTATATCCTTTTGGCGATACGGCCTCCAGTACTGCATACAATACTCCAATTGAGGTCTCACCAGTGTTCTGTACAGTGGCATGAGCACTTCTCTCTTTCTACTGCTTATACCTCTCCCTATACATCCAAGCATTCTGCTAGCGTTTCCTGCTGCTCTATTACATTGTCTTCCTACCTTTAAGTCTTCTGAAATAATTACTCCTAAATCCCTCTCCTCAGATACTGAGGTCAGGGCTGTGTCAAATAATCTATATTCTGCCTGAGGGTTTTTAAGCCCCAGGTGCATTATCTTGCACTTATCCACATTAAATTTCAGTTGCCAGAGTTCTGACCATTCTTCTAGTTTGCCTAAATCCTTTTCCATTTGGTGGATCCCTCCAGGAAAATCAACCCTGTTACATCAGCAAAAAGACATACCTTACCATCGAGATCTTCTGTAATATCGCTAATGAAGATATTAAACATTATTGGTCCCAGTACAGATCCCTGAGGTATCCCACTGGTGACAAGACCTTGCTCTGAATATTCTTCATTGACTACAACCCTCTGTTGTCTGTTACTCAGCCACTCAACAATATTGGAGTCCAAGCTCAATGACTGTAGTTTATTGATAAGTCTTCTATGTAGGACAGTGTCAAAAGCCTTACTAAAATCTAGATATGCGATGTCTACTGCCCCTCCGCCATCTATTATTTTAGTCACCCAGTCAAAAAATCTCCATAGCAAACATATGCTGCTCTGGACAGTTCCTAAAATGGACAGCAGAGGTCAGCAGAGAGCACTGTGGTCATGACATCAGAGGAAATGCATTTCTTTTTTGGATTTCTCTTTAGTATACAGCCCCAAAAAAGTACTGGAAGGATTAAGATTTTTTTTATAGTAGTGTTTTACAAATCTGTTTACCTTTCTGGCACCAGTTGATTTAAAAAAAAAAAAAAAAGTTTTCCATGGGAGTACCCCTTTAACTCTTCATGTACAGCTGAAAGGTTGATGTGGCTATATGTAGTCTGCTAGCCAGTACATGCAGAATAAAGTGACAGGTCCAATACTCCTCTCCTGGGGAAAAAGGTAGACCCAAACCAGTTCAACAGTAGTCTAGTTCTGACCTTTTTGAGAAACACATGTGCCTTAGCTAGCTCCAGCCAGTACCACATGTACCCCAGAATGGCTGCCCTTAAAGGAGTTATTTGTCAGAAGGTTTTTTTTTTTTTTATGAATATACCCAGGCTGTTTATTATAAAAAAAAAAGAAAAAAAAATCAAACCTGTACATGCTCTCTTGGTGCCTCCAGTAAGGCTACTTTTGGTCTCTGGTGCTCTCATCTTCCGGTTACTAGGGGTCAATACAGCAAGTGTTAATCAGCCAATCACTGGCTGAGGCAGGACACTGCTGCGTCAAGTAATTGTAATTGACCACCAGCATCTGTAAGAGAAGAGCACCTGAGATTGGGAGCAACATTGTCATTTCCTACATTGTCTCAAACCTCCAAGGGGAGAGTGTTTTCCAGAAAAGAGAAGTCGTACAAGGGCCTTTTTGAATTTCATTGGGCCTCTGGACAGACCACTGCCAGCCTGTCAACCAAGTCGGGGAGGACTTCTCTGGATGGGCCTTTCAGACTGTCATGTCACATATTTCCACCAAGAGAGTAAAAATTAAGTCCTTGATATTGACATCACTGTTTACCACCCATGAAGATTTCCGGTACTTTTACTGTAATTTAGGTTTATGAAATGAATGAAGTTAGAAAATCCTAAATCCTGCACCATACATGTGCTAACAGAATGCTAAAGATTTATTCCTTCAGTGACCAAATCTACATTCTCCTATGTTACATCAATATGTTGGGTGGGAAGCATAGAGCAGACCCAGGACCTAAGCCCACTCCATAAATGGAAGGTACCAGTTGTGTATAAGTCTATTCCCATCTGTTTAACCACTTAATGCCGTAGTCAATAGCAATCCAATTATGTCATATCATGTATAGCAGTTGAGATGGCAGTCAGGGAGTTGATGAAAGTCGCCAGGTCTATTATGCTTCTGTTGCCAGAGGCAAGGTGTTATAGGATTGTTATCATAGCCAAGTAGAGTGCGATACAGAATAATTGCTTATACTAGTGATCGCATCACCTAGTTGTCAAGTTGGACCCTTTTTCACAATCACAAGAAAAAAGCAAAAATAATAACTAAGATAAAATAGCTATACATTTGGTATTTCTGGGTCTGTGGTGTGAGCTGTCAATGTATCTTGATATTTTTTACCCATGATAAACACAAACTTAGATAATTAAATATATGGAAAAAAAATATTGAAAAGTCATATGTGTACAAAATGGTACCAATAGAAACTACAGCTCACCATGCAAAAGTGAAAGCCTTACACAGGTCCATAGTAAAACAAGTAAATTTGTTATTGCCATCATTGTGTAACAAAAAGAAATCCGAGTGGCACCACTACCAGTCTGGACATTCATACAACCACTATCCATGGAACAGTAAAGGATACACTCGGTGCGTAACAGATAAGAACTTGTCCTGTGGTGCTGCTAGGATCAATGAAATTCAGGATAAGAATGTGCAATGAATAAAGAACAAAAGGCAATCCTGCACTCACCGCCTAGGTACACTGTATTCGGCTCCTCTCATGGACATCTCATCCGACACGCAGGTGTACTTGGCGTGGGGCGCTCAGAGTCGACTGCCGGCAGTTTCACGCAAGGGGATTACGCACTTCTTCCGGCCTCGTTCCTAGTACGAGGCTGGAAGAAGCGCATAATCCCCTTGCGTGAAACCACCGACAGTGGTATAGGTATAGGAAAAACTGTATAAGGTTGGTGATAATACAATTGTAGTAAAGTTAGTATGGAATTTGTACTGCATTTTTACAGAACTGCATTTTTTTCTATTTTACACCACATATATTTTTTGTTCACCATATTTGGTAAAAGAAAGGGTGCCATTAAAAAGCCCCGCAAAAAACAAGCCCTTGTATTACTCTGTGGATGAAAATATAACAAAGTTATGCAAGTATCCACGATCCCTGCTGCCATGTTGGTTATCACCTAGAAGACGACTCCATAACTTTTTATTAATGTAGAGTTTTTTCAGGGGCAGGACGTTGACAATATGTATAACGTTCACATTGTAATATGCACTCGATCCTGTGAAATGCTCAATGGTATTGGAAAAAGACTCTCAAAGCTCATTTTCCTAGTAAACTAGTAATATAAATTCGGATTTGTAATGTGCAGTGTGAACTTTGCACTGGGAGTGAGATTTGTTTAGCTGAGTTCGGCAGGATAATTATAACTCTGATTCTCACACAAGAGAAAGAATTACAGCGAGCTAAGAATAGCTCCGGCAATCATAACATCACATAGAATTATCCCGAATACCTGGGAGTTTGTGACCCTCAAGTCCATACTTTATCCATTTAACTATATGAATATTAACCCTTATTACACGATTATAGAAATGTGATGTCACTGTGTTTTTTTTCATGACAACTTGGGCCATTCACGTCCGACCAGGTCAACTGCAGCCTTATGGGGTGTAATGAAATAAAATGTGTAAACCATGGCAATGATATGATTGGTGCCATTTTGTGATATGCTAAATCCATAGAAACATGTCTTTTCTAAATCTAAAAGAATACAATTACGTGTTCGGGGGTCCCCTGCCCCTTCATCACCTCCCTCTGATGAAGGGAGAGGTGACCCTGAAACTTGTAATTGTATCCATTTTATTCCTTTCTGCAGTAAGAGGTATTTTTGGATTTCTTCATCCCATCCTTGACTTTAGAGGCAGCAGTGCCCGGTTCGAAGGGTCCTTTTGCTAAACTACACGGATTTCTCTCAGGACAGGTTGTCCCTGTTTCTTGCAACTCTCTAGGCACCACAGCTACCTCCTATTTTAATACCCCTCTTGTTGACAGATCTATATCAAAATACAGTAGCTGGTTCAAGCTACTATCTATAGATGTCTAGTACAACCTTTGAAGGCCACTAGCATAAATTAAGACATTGGTAGACTAACCATAGATCAAGCTTATTTCTGCAGAACAAAGACCTAAACTTAGAACTACAGATCTGTCTTTCATATTTAAGAGATTCTCAATGGATGACAAGGAACAATGGAAAAACACTAGAGAGTGAGTGACCACTGGGTGACATATTGTGACCTGCTTTGTTGTCTAGAAGTTATAAAACTATTGTAAGAACATCCAAGTAAACAAAGCTACCAGAAACTTTATGTAAAACCATTAATAAAATGTTCCGAGGAGACAATGTAAAACTGAAGGGTTGTAGGTTGGACTTGATGGACCTGTGTCTACATAATCTTTAACCCCTTAAGGACGGACCCATTTTTTAGCTTAATGACTAGGCTCTTTTTTTTTTTTTTTTGACTGGGTATCTTTAAATGGTAATAACTTTAGAATGCTTTTTCCTTTTCCGAGCAAAATTCTTTTTCTGCCATTCATTTTCCAACAGCCGTAACTTTTTTATTTTTCGTCCGACGCCATTGAGTAAGGGCTTATTTTTTGCAGGATGAGCTGTATTTTTTATTGGTATCATTTTTGTGATACGTGCTACCTTTTGATAGTTTTTATTCTGCTATTTGTACCAAAATTGGCAAATTTTGCGCTTTTTTGTAAAAATGTTTACGGCGCTTACCGTGCGGGATAATTTACATTATAGTTTTATAGTACACGTCATTATGGATGTGGCAATACCTATTATGTATATGATTTGTGTTTTTGATCTTTTTTGATGATAATATTGGGAAAGCGGCTTTTATTGGGAAAGGGGCATTTTTTTTACATTTTTTTTCCCACTTCATACTTTTATTTTTTCACACTTTTTGCAGGTTATACTATACTGCAATACATTTGTACTGCAGCACAGTATGACCCGATCAGCTGCACACAGTACAGCCTGTGTGATCCAGCCTGTGGATGGATCTGACAGGCTTCCGTAGTAGGCTGATATCCTTTGCATGATCTGACCTCCTGCTGCTATAGCAACCAACGGCGACCCGCGATCGTATCACGGCGCTGCCATTGGTGAACACTCCCCCTGTCAACACCATAGATGCTGTGATCAGGATTGATCACGGCATCTATGGAGTTAATGCTGCCGGGACCGGTACGATCGCGGCTCGGGAGCTGCGGCGGGACTCCGGCTGTGATTGACAGCTGGGTCCGCCCACTGATGTCCTGCATTGCCCACGGCAGTGCAGGAGATCGCTAGGACATATGCATACATGCGAATGTGTCGGGTGCTGGGACGTATGCATATGCCCTTTAGCAGGAATGGGTTAAAGGGGAATTCTGGTTAAAAAAAAAAGTTTTTAAATCAACTAGTGCCATAAAATTAAACAGATTTGTAAATTACTTCTATTAAAAAATCTTAACCCCTCTAGTAGTTATCAGCTGCTGCATGCCCAGATATTCTTCAGAGAAATTTGTGAAATTCTTTCCAGTCTGACCACAGTGCTCTTTGGACAGTTCCTGACATGGACAGAGGTGTCAGCAAAGCAGGAGAGGTTTTCTATGGGGATTTGCTTCTAATCTGGACACTTTCAAAATATTAACTTAAAATATAAAATATTTACAAGAACTGATTAAACACATATTATACCGTCAGGCAGTCAGACTATTAGAGTGGATATGGTGGAGCTATCCATAGTACAGCCATGATACAATGATAATAGATGAATGCGTAGACGTTTGGTATGTGTGTGTCCCATTGGAACGCGAAGGGAAAACAGGCAAGGTCAAACAAAAAGGGAACCAAGATAATATATAATGGCAGGAATGCAAAGTAGTAACACATGGGTATCAGGAAAATATAATGGCAGGTATATAGAGCATTGACTAACATGTTCGGGAGAAAAGCAATATGGCAGGTATGAGAGTAATGACAAACAGATTTCCAGAAAGATATAGCAGCAGGTTTACCAGGAAAAAAGGGGTGAGTAAACAGGTAACTGAAGTCAGGATACTATAAAGATAAAGAATTAACAGGTTCAGGGTCAAACCGAACAGAAGTATAACACACAAGGCTAGGGGCAAAGAAGAGCAATGGATCAGGACCTATACCAAGGTGAGGTATGAAACACAAACAGGTCAGATTACAAGTCAGGATACAGGTTAAAGTAAGACAAGACTGAATAGACACAAACTAAACAGGATACAATTTACCATATGTACGGAAAGATTACAAAACAGACAGGACAAGACTAAAAACTAGATAAATGGGTCAGACCTGCAAAGCCATGGTAAAATCAAGCTGTCAAAACTGAAACAAACAAGACTAAGAACAGCACAAAGCTACATTTAAATAAATGAAGAGCAAAGCCAGAAGGGTAAGGTGGATTTTAAATACTGCACCTCAGCTGCTGATTGGCCCGGGACTGTAACTCCTCACTGACCAGAGTGCAAGCTTGAAAAAGACCTAATTGAGAAGGTTGAAATGTTGCACCATGTTCTGACAAATGTGTGAATAAACCACTTTATTATTGGATCTCGTCACCTTTTTTTGGGGGGGGGAAATTGGCTGTTCTTACAGGGTTGTGGTTAGACCCCTGGACCTAGCCGAGCACCCGGACACCTGGACCTTAAAGGGGTAGTCCACCAGAAAAAATATATTTTTTTAATCAAATGGTGTTAAAAAGTTAAACAGATTTGTAAATTACTTCTATTAAAAAAATCTTAATCCTTCCAGTACTTATCAGCTGTTATATGATCCACAGGAAGTTCTTTTCTTTTAGAATTTCCTTTCTGTCTGACCACAGTGCTGTCTGCTGACACCTTTGTCTATTTCCAGAGCAGGATAGGTTTGCTATGGGGCTTTGCTCCTACTCTGGACAGTTCCTGACACGGAGGTGTCAGCAGAGAGCACTGTGGTCAGACAGAAAGGAAATTCTAAAGGAAAATAACTTTCTGTGGATCATATAGCATCTGATAAGTACTGGAAGGATTAAGATTATTTAAATTTTTTTTTTTTTTTGTTTGTTTAATCAGTTCTTGTAAATATTTTATATTTTAAGTTAATATTTTGAAAGTGTCCAGATTAGAAGCAAATCCCCATAGATTTAATTAACATTATATGATATGCAAAACTAAAAATAAATATGATCCTTTCTCTGAGATTTTAAAATAAAGGATTAGAGATAAATGTATTATTTACTGAATTGCACAATATATTGCACAATACTCTGTAGACATAGGGACATAGCTTTTGTGCTAAGGCTATTTTGAATTTCCTGTAAATATGAATTAAGCAAATGGCGTAAATGTAGCTTTATAGAGAATTGACATTTCCTATTAATGTAGCTGCCGCTAGATGGCAGGACTGCACAATCCTACTCGCTCAGGCTGACTATATATATGAATAGCAGTTGACTTTTTGGGCCACATTCACGAAAGTGTCATTGTCTGCTTTTAACAGCCACTCATTTGAATGGTTGTCAAGCATTGCTAATGACTAATGACTATCACACTTCAGGGGCTGTACACTTTCCATGTAGGAGACAAGCTGCAATAAGCAATTTTTTGGCTTCTTGGCTAACAAAAGGGTTAATAGACCTATTTTATCTACATGTTGAGTTTCTGACAGTGTAGAATGTTACGCCTAGCGCTCCGGGTCCCCGCTCCTCCCCGGAGCGCTCACGGCGCCTTTCTCCCTGCAGCTCCCCGGTCAGCGCTGACCGGGAGCGCTGCCCTGTCATGGCCGTTGGGGATGCGATTCGCACAGCGGGACGCGCCCGCTCGCGAATCGCATCCCAGGTCACTTACCCGTTCCCGTCTCCTGCGGTCATGTGCTGGCGCGCGCGGCTCCGCTCTCTAGGGCGCGCGCGCGCCAGCTCCCTGAGACTTAAAGGGCCAGTGCACCAATGATTGGTGCCTGGCCCAATTAGCTTAATTGGTTCCCATCTGTTTCCTGGCTATATCTAGTCTCCTCTCTTGCACTTCCTTGCCGGATCTTGTTGCCCTAGAGCCTAGTGAAAGCGTTTTTGTGTGTTTATACCCTGTGTACCAGAACTTTGCTATCTCCCCTGACTACGAACCTTGCCGCCTGCCCCCGACCTTCTGCTACGTCCGACTTTGCTTCTGCCTACTCCCTTGTACCTCGCCTATCTTCAGCAGCCAGAGAGGTGAGCCGTTGCTAGTGGATACGACCTGGTCACTACCGCCGCAGCAAGACCATCCCGCTTTGCGGCGGGCTCTGGTGAAAACCTGTAGTGTCTTAGAACCGGTCCACTAGCACGGTCCTCGCTATCCCTCTCTGGCACAGAGGATCCACCTCCTGCCAGCCGGCATCGTGACAGTAGATCCGGCCATGGATCCCGCTGAAGTTCCTCTGCCTGTTGTCGCCGACCTCCCCACACTGGTCGCCCAGCAAGCCCGACAGATTGCCCAACAAGATCACCAGCTGTCGTACTTGACCACCATGACTCAGCAACTCCAGTCGCAGCTACAGCAGATTCAGTCTCAGCTACAGCAGCAGCAACCATCTCCTCCGCCAGCTCCTGCACCTCTTCCGCAGCGAGTGGCCACTCCTAGCCTCCGCCTGTCTTTGCCGGACAAATTTAATGGGGACTCCAAGTTTTGCCGTGGCTTTCTTTCCCAATGTTCCCTGCATCTGGAGATGATGTCGGATCAGTTTCCTACTGAAAGGTCTAAGGTGGCTTTCGTAGTCAGCCTTCTGTCTGGAAAAGCCCTGTCATGGGCCACACCGCTCTGGGACCGTGATGACCCCGTCACTGCCTCTGTACACTCCTTCTTCTCGGAAATTCGAAGTGTCTTTGAGGAACCTGCCCGAGCCTCTTCTGCTGAGACTGCCCTGCTGAACCTGGTCCAGGGTAATTCCTCCGTTGGCGAGTACGCCATACAATTCCGTACTCTTGCTTCTGAACTTTCCTGGAATAATGAGGCTCTCTGCGCGACCTTTAAAAAAGGCCTATCCAGCAACATTAAAGATGTTCTGGCCGCACGAGAGACTCCTGCTAGCCTGCATGAACTCATTCATCTAGCCACTCGCATTGACATGCGTTTTTCTGAGAGGCATCAAGAGCTCCGCCAGGAAAAAGACTTAGATCTCTGGCCACCTCTCCCACAGTCTCCACTGCAATCTGCGCCTAGGCCTCCCGCCGAGGAGGCCATGCAAGTGGATCGGTCTCGCCTGACCCTGGAAGAGAGGAATCGCCGTAAGGAAGAGAATCTTTGTTTGTACTGTGCCAGTACTGAACATTTTCTGGTGGATTGCCCAATCCGTCCTCCACGTCTGGGAAACGCACGCTCACACTCAGCTCTCGTGGGTGTGGCGTCTCTTGATGCCAAGTCGGCTTCTCCACGTCTCACGGTACCTGTTCGGATTTCCACTTCAGCCAGCTCTCCCCTCTCAGCCGTGGCCTGTCTGGACTCTGGAGCTTCTGGGAATTTTATTCGGGAGTCCTTTGTGAATAAATTCCATATTCCGGTGACCCGTCTTGTCAAGCCACTCCGCATCTCCGCGGTCAACGGAGCCAGGTTGGACTGTACCATACGTTTCCGCACGGAGCCCCTTCTTATGAGCATCGGATCTCATCACGAGAGGATTGAACTTTTGGTCCTCCCCAATTGCACCTCGGAAATTCTCCTTGGACTTCCCTGGCTTCAACTTCATTCCCCAACCCTGGATTGGTCCACTGGGGAGATCAAGAGTTGGGGGTCCTCTTGTGCCAAGAACTGTCTAAAACCGGTTCCCAGTAACCCTTGCCGTAACTCTGTGGTTCCTCCTGTATCCGGTCCCCCTAAGGTCATTAAGGACTCTGCCTGCCACAGGAAATGCCCCTCCCCCCCTCCCAGGCAAGCTTCTGTGTCCCCTCATGGCCCTCGTCCTGGTGTCACACTGCCCCGTGCCAGGTCTCGCCCTCTGCCCTCTCTCCCCATTCCTACTCCTGCGGTTCTGCCTGCCGTTGAGGAATCCCTCCTTCCTTTCCCGGTGTCCTCATCCCAGGGGAGGCAGTTACCCGATAAAGAGAAGGGGAGACCTAAGGGGGGGGTACTGTTACGCCTAGCGCTCCGGGTCCCCGCTCCTCCCCGGAGCGCTCACGGCGCCTTTCTCCCTGCAGCTCCCCGGTCAGCGCTGACCGGGAGCGCTGCCCTGTCATGGCCGTTGGGGATGCGATTCGCACAGCGGGACGCGCCCGCTCGCGAATCGCATCCCAGGTCACTTACCCGTTCCCGTCTCCTGCGGTCATGTGCTGGCGCGCGCGGCTCCGCTCTCTAGGGCGCGCGCGCGCCAGCTCCCTGAGACTTAAAGGGCCAGTGCACCAATGATTGGTGCCTGGCCCAATTAGCTTAATTGGTTCCCATCTGTTTCCTGGCTATATCTAGTCTCCTCCCTTGCACTTCCTTGCCGGATCTTGTTGCCCTAGAGCCTAGTGAAAGCGTTTTTGTGTGTTTATACCCTGTGTACCAGAACTTTGCTATCTCCCCTGACTACGAACCTTGCCGCCTGCCCCCGACCTTCTGCTACGTCCGACTTTGCTTCTGCCTACTCCCTTGTACCTCGCCTATCTTCAGCAGCCAGAGAGGTGAGCCGTTGCTAGTGGATACGACCTGGTCACTACCGCCGCAGCAAGACCATCCCGCTTTGCGGCGGGCTCTGGTGAAAACCTGTAGTGTCTTAGAACCGGTCCACTAGCACGGTCCTCGCTATCCCTCTCTGGCACAGAGGATCCACCTCCTGCCAGCCGGCATCGTGACATAGAAAAGCATTTACAATGTGATTTGTAGCAAAATAGTTTTTACATTTTACCGTCGTTGGTAACCAATTGTCTTTATAGTATACGATGTAGTCAGCTACCCCTGAAAAATAGTTTCCTTTCACCTCCAGTATGGTCACTTTTTGACTCTCCTTAAATGACTGAATATCACAAGGCTTGGAAGGCGAACACAACCTGTGTCTACTTTCACAGTACAAAATAAGGGTGATTACGAGACTGCTGGGCTCTAAGGAGGGAAGGTACATAGAAATTAAGTGAACATATCCAGGTATGCACAGTAGTACAAGAGTCCTTGTACCTACCTTGTACTTGTAATCCCTTCCCCTAACAAATGCAGAGAGCAGGGAATGAAGCAGCTCTCACAGCTACGCAAAATAGTAAGAGTTCCTTTAGTAGTCCAAAACCGGTAGGAATACAAATGTATTTTATGTTTACTGGATTTAATCTGTTATTTCACAAACAGCTCTTGGGTAGAACTGGCATAGACTGAACTACAGCATAGCGTGACCATAAAGTGTATGTTAATATAAATATAACCTTTATTTCATAACATAATAAAAGCTGTAAAAATCACAAGAGGTAAAGTATAGAAAAAATTAAGGGTGGGTATTGGGGAGGGGCACTCAAGGGCACAAAATACATTTGCCCAAATACATGCACAAATTGGAGAAAACGTAGTGATAGTAGGGTGACTATGCCGAGTATAGTATCATAAGATGTAAAGTAAACACTGAAATAAAAGCCAAACATATACCCTAATATACAAGTTTCTCTGGGAAGACGTGTCAGTGGTGTAGTGGGTAACTGGGGTATTGGGCTATGTTGTATTTCACTGTACTCTACATGCACTTTAGCTTGTTCAGCTTGGTCATATTTTTTTATTGTCTTGAGTACTAATCACTTTGTACTTCTTGGGCCATGCATAGATTTGTACATCTTATTATGATACTATAGCCTGCATGGTCACCCAGCTATAACTATGTTTTCTCTAAATTTGTACAAGTATTTGGCCAAATGCATTTTGTGCCCTTGAGTACCCCCCTCCCCAGTACCCTCCCTTCTTCTTTTTTCTATCCTATACCTCTTGTGATTGTTACAGCTTTTACTGGAATAATGTTATGAAATAAAGATTGTATACATTATACTTCATTATATTTTGTATTTGGTGGTTTTTCTTTTTATAGGTGATTAATTTGGCTGTACCACTGGACTATTATCATTATTCCTCGGTATTTGTACCAGTGCTTCCAGTTTTTTTTGGTTATGATTCATAAAGTGTCATAATGTGTTTCATACAACCTTCCATAGTACTGATTTTCTAAAACCTACCAGATATTTGTTAGTTTAAGTTTGAGGTATAGGCTAAAGCCATAGATGTAAGTATTCAGAAATGTAACAATTTTGGGTTACAAAGAATTTTCACTCCGCCCTTGCGAAACATGCGTTGCCGTATGTATGTATGGATCTGGCTCCACACATGGTATTTAGGTACCTAGCAAAGAATAAAGAAAGTCCAGCTCACCTCCCGTATCGTGCTATGCACGGACCGGTGCCCGGCCAGGCACCCCGGATACTGGAAAATGAAGGAGAAGTCCAGCACTGCAGTGAAGGCAGCTTTATTGAGTGAGAAGCACACAGTAAAAACACACTTGTCAGACATGTTTCAAGCACGAACGCTCTTCCTCGGTGACCTTGGTCACCGAGGAAGAGCGTTCGCGCTTGAAACATGTCTGACTAGTGTGTTTTTACTGTGTGCTTCTCACTCAATAAAGCTGCCTTCACTGCAGTGCTGGACTTCTCCTTCATTTTCCAGTATTTAGGTACCTTCCTTTATCCTCTAAGCTTTTACTTTACTTTCTGTACATGATCATTTGGTGCTAACTGCCTTGCAATACTTGCTTATCCGCTATACTTTGTTTAACCTTTTCGCGTGTCTAGGGTTCTAGTATTTTGATCTGAATATACTGTCCAGTATGTGTGCTTATGTCCATTTACATTTTTCAATGTGATGTTTTATATTTGTGTTTTTTTTCTAATAAAGATTTGTTTATTCATCTTATTTAATGGTTGTGTACATTTTTTTCTTTTGTGTAGTATTATAGGGAATTTTTACCTATCTCTGGGTTGTTGTTTGCAGTGGTCAATGTCAAGTTTCTTTGTAAACTGCTATATATACCTATATATATAGGTGAAAATTCTCTTACACCTATATAAAATAAACTAAATTATAGAAGACAATGCTAGGCTTCTTCATTAAAAAAATCAAGCACTATATGGCACGTAGAGAAAAGTATAATTTTACTATTCTGTTAAAGGGGTTGTTCGGGAAGCAAAAAGGTCTAACTTGCTACCTGGCGCTCTACACATCTCGGAAGTATACTGTTAAAACTTTTACTTTACAGGAGCTCCTTAAAGGAGTACTCTGCCCCTAGATATTTTATCCCCCTATCCAAAGGATGGGGATAAGATGACTGATCACGGGTGTACCGCCGCTGGGGACCCCTGCGATCTCCATGCTGCACCCAGCATTCGTTTAGAGCATTGGGTGCAGCGCCGGAGACTCGTGACATCAAGGTCGCACCTGCTCGTGATGTCACGGCCACGCCTCCTCAATGCAAGTCTATGGGAGGGGGCGTGACGGCCATCACGTTCCCTCCCATAGACTTGCATTGATGGGGCATGGCCATGACGTCATGAGCAGGGTTTGACCTTGATGTCAAGAGCCTCTGCCCCCATCGCCAGCCATCCAGCATGGAGTGAAGTTTGCTCTGTGCACCGGATGTCTGGGATGCTGCAGCTGAAATTGTGGGGCAGGACCCCCTTGATCAGACATCTTATCCCCTATCCTTTGGATAGGGGATAAGATGGCTGGGGGTGGAGTACCCCTTTAAGATACAAAAGTTGAGCTGTGATTGGTTGCTGTGGGAAAAATAAGACAATTAGGGTTTCAGGCTGATTACAAAATCTCCCACATTGTTTTATAAAATTATTTGTAAGTAGCTAAGATGTGGGACATATGACTTGACTATAGCTTGATGTGTAAAAACTGCACCCTTATGTTCAATAATCAGGGAAGCGCTAGTACACATGTGAGCCAGTGTGTGTCTCCTTCACTTCAGACATCAACAGATTCTAGTTGCTCTCCTGTGATGTCACCTGAGGTATGTCCACATAAACCATCTAGGACAAGGAGGCAGGTGCCCGTCCCGATCATCACATGCAAGCGAATCCACGCCAGTACACAACGACTGATAGCTGCACATTGTTACATACAGCTACTCGTATTGGACATCGCGTGCCCCATTTGCAACTCGCCCTCTCTCATTTCAGAAGGTATACTTGGAGAGGGTGAAAAGAGCATCGGGGAGCAGAAAGCCTTAGATGATTTCCGCACCCTGGACAACCCATTACCGCACTCATGCTGCTATCACATCTTGAATATGCAGTTCAGCTTTGAGTAACAGATCCTAACAAAATTAAGATAGCTAGAAAAAGTTAATAGAACGACAATCAAATCAATAAGGGGTATATGTGATCTCCCTTAAAAGTTACTGTAAGGAGTTCATATGATGGTTCTGGGTAAGCTGCTCAATTTCTTTCACAGGGCTCGGCTTTCAGCCCTCTGCCAATCATTGAAAGCAGGTTGGGTTGCGGCAAGGGCCAAACTACTGTCAGACTCCTCTGGTGATGACTTATTTCCCAAGAACAAAAGTATTGTGGAGTTGAAGTGCAACATACCTGATCCTTCTCTCGCCCAACATCTATTATCAGGGGAGTCGGGAGCCCATCATTTGCATGATGGTTGGCCGGTCCTATTGAAGTTGAGATGTGTGACTGACATTTATTTAAAGTGCTTGGTCAGCTTTAGAATGTTATTCTAGGTTATGATGTTCACACTCAGTCCATTTGCATGTGTAAATAGTGGTGAGGAAAGATAAATGTCAGCTGAATAAATGCTTGGGTAATTGTTCTCATATGTGTATGGCCTGCTTAACTCTTCAACCATAATTTTCAGTTGTCACTAAAGGCCTTATTACATGGGTATTCCTAGGGACACTGTTTCCCGATAATCGACTTGTGTTAAAGGACCAACAATCAGTCATCAAACGAGCAAGCTGTCAGCTGATCGCATCTTTGGTGTAGACCAATAAAATCATCTTTATTGGCCGTACATTGCCAAATATTAATAAGAGAATGGAGGCTGATAATGATGAATCTGAATGACTGAAACAATTTTATCACAGACAGGAGGCTCGTATCAGATGCATATTCCTTCTTTATTTTGCCCAATAGCAGAAAGAAATGCAAGTGTTAACAACAGAAAAAGAAAAAATGCTGGTAACTAGGTACCTAGCAACCATAGTGACTCCCCTTTCTCTCCTCCACCAATGACCACACACAGGGAGTCCTATATAAACTGGCTGCAGCTCCTCCTCTTTCTTTCTGCTCAGTAGCAGTGTGCATATCAGATAAGTACTCTACTTGTGGTTAATTCCTGTCTCTCTAGATATCTAGGGACCGCTTCTTGCGGTCTTCCATACTTCTTGACCTCTACACCTATAGAGTTTTCATAGGATTCACACATACCTGTTTCCACAAACTTTCATACTTCTGTCTTTCATACTATTTTATCCTGCCTGGTGTCGGTACTGTAGACACCGGGCCCCCTCTTTGTGTTCCCTCTTTGTGTTCCCTTTTGGTATTACCTTTAGTTTGGCATTACTTCCGTTGGGCCCGCCGCCATTTCCCCACGTCGGCACTTCTTCTTCGCCGCTGTTCTCGCGAGATCTGGAGCGCGCGTCTCGCTCGCTCTGGTGGGGGCGTGTCGCTGACGCGCGGCTCTCGCGGGGACAGGGGAATAGAGGGGGTGGGGACGACTCCCTCTCTGACTGCAGCGCAGAACGGGTTTGAGTTCCCGCTCGCCTGCAGTAGCAACGACGGTCTCGCGGCTCTCCGGGTCGTGTGCTTCTCAGAAGCGCACGTCTCGCTGAGGGCGCGGGCATATGCGCCCTTACTACTTGTTACTACTGGCCCTAGTTCTCTTTAATTCCCTTATAATACCTGTCTGTGCAATAGACAGGATTGTATACACGTAGTATACCATACAGGCCTATAGATATATATATATATATATGTATATATATATATATATACATATATGTAGGGTTATATAGCTATATATATATAATTCTTTATATACAGTAAATACAATACATTACTATAATTCAAATACACCAATTAACAGATCCTGTTGCCCCCTTTTGTCTTCACAGCCCCGTGTTCTCCGTATACTACAAATTCACTGTCGCTATGTCTGTGCATAATCTGCCTATTCCTCTGGATGGTGCACCATCCCCCACTTTAGAGGCAGAGGTCCCTTCCTCTGACTTGCTACAGCAACTCACCAAATCAATGCACTCAGCCATTGCGTCTGCTATGTCAGCAGTCAACGCTAATATATCTCGCTCTGTCTCCCTGGCGCTGGCTGCGCCTCGCCAGGAGGAGGCGACGGCGATTTCAGTTCCGCCCTCTGTGCCCCATGCTTCGACTTAGGCGCCCAGCCTTTTAAGACCCGGTAAGTCTAGCCGGAAGAGACGACATTGTATAGACATTATTACCCGTCCCGTTGCCTTGCCAGCTGAGGGAGACGGTGGTACACACTCTAAGACCTCAGTACCGCCTGAGGAAAATCATGTTGCGGATATCAGACCCCCAGCCCACGGGGATTACATCAATGGTCGGGCTTCTCGTATTTCCAAACGAGTTAAACCTAACTCTTTCGTAGAGTTGTCAGAAGACGAATCTGACATGACGTCAGATCATCAGGGCACGGATTGGAGTGAGGATGACGAGAGCCTAGAGGAGGAGGCGGGCCCTTCCTCTGCCCCTGCTCCCCAGGCAGAACCCTCCGGAACCCCGGTGGACTCATTGGGTGTTCCCTTTTTTAATCCGGATGACATTACTCATCCTAGATCCGGGGAGTGGACGCCTTCTCCCCAAGTGTCTAAGTACATTGAAACCTGGCTACGCAGATCGTTGGATCGCGCGAACCGCAGCAAATTGAGGGCGGAATGCCCGAGGCCATCTATTGGCAGTAGTGTTGCGAAGACTCCCGATCTGGACCCCATCCTGGTCAGATATCTCCTCAAATCGGGGAAGAACCCCAAGAAGGGGATTGATAAGTCCTTCAAGGGGGTGCAAGACAAACTCCTGGACATTCTGGGTCCATTGACAAAAATCTTAGACATGTCCGAACAGGCGGTGGCTTCTAGCGCCCCTGTAAATGCAGAGATCCTAAGGGGGTGGGCGTTGCGGGCAATCTGTCTGCTCGGCAACGCCAACACGGCCATGTCGGCAGAACGCCGCAGGTCTATCTTGATGCGCTTGGACCCTCAGTTGACCCATTTGGCCTCTGACGAACCGGGTCCGAGTGCAGAAGGACTGCTCTTTGGCGACTCCTTCATTAAAAACATTAATAAATTTGTCGGGCTGTTCTCCAGCCTCGACAAGGCCCAGTCCTCTCTCAAAAAGTCTTCTCAGGGGAAGGTTTTCAACAGGGCTGGAAGGGGTAGGGGTCGCCCTTCCAGCCGTGGTTCGTATTACCGACCCTACCATAGAGGAACTGTCCACTTCACACCAGACAGACAGCACTATACACCCACCCCACCTGTGCAACCGGTTACCCCGTTCTTCCCGACCAGAGGTCGTCCATGGAGGGCTCGAGGTTCCACACGTGGTTTTCCCAGAACCAGAGGCACAGGTGAGACTTTCTACCCCACTACCGGATATACCGGTAGGGGGCCGTCTGATGTATTTTTCCCACGCTTGGTCCCGGATCACTTCAGACCCGTGGGTGCTCCAGGTGGTGTCGGGTTACTGCATAGAATTCACATGCAATCCTGTACAGACCCATTGGCCAAGGGCCATTCAATTTACGAACGCGGACAGGGATCTGGTCCACGCGGAACTGTTGGAGCTAAACCAAAAGCGTGCCATCAAGGAGGTGCCTTGGAACATCCCGGGTTTTGTCAGCAATGTCTTCTTGGTCAAAAAGAAAGACGGCGGACATCGACCCGTGATAAACCTGCGCTATCTCAACGAATGCGTTGTCTACCGCCATTTCAATATGGAGGGTATACACCTCCTCAGAGATCTGCTGCAACCGGGCGACTGGCTGGCGAAGGTAGATCTGAAGGATGCGTACCTTACTGTACCAATCCATCCCTCGTGCAGTCGGTACCTGCAGTTTTGTTGGGAAGGTCGCAAGTGGGAGTTCACATGCCTCCCGTTCGGCCTCTCCTCGGCTCCGTGGTGTTTCACCAAACTGCTGAGACCGGCCATGGCGGTGCTCCGAAGTCGAGGTGTTCGGTTAATCGTCTACCTCGACGACATTTTGATCATGGCTCCTACATGCGTGCTGGCCAGGCGGCATGTCCAGTGGACGATTTCACTCCTTATGGATTTAGGTTTTTTGATCAACGGGAAGAAGTCGGTGTTGACACCGGCAAGGAACTTGGAGTTTTTGGGCTTTCTGGTGGATACTCAGTCCGCCACTCTGAGTCTTCCGGTCAAGAAGTTGACCACGATACGCAAGGAGATTCGGAGGATCCTCCGCAGGACAAGGGTGTCCTTGAAAGCTATCGCACGGATTGTCGGATTGCTGTCGGCATCCGTCCAGGCGATATTTCCGGCACCTTTACACTACCGGGCCCTGCAACGTCTAAAAATCAGACATTTGCAAGGGGGCCTGTCTTACTCGGACGAGGTTCCGATATCTCTGGAGGCCAGGGAGGAACTCCTCTGGTGGCTTCAGCATGTCCAGGATTGGAATGGGAAGACCATCTTCAATTCCAAACCGGACCTAGTGATGGAGTCGGACGCCAGTCTTTCCGGCTGGGGCGCTCGTTGCGGGACTTCCTCCACGGGAGGCAAATGGTCAAGGACGGAGACGCAGTTGCATATCAATTGCTTGGAACTCCTAGCGGGATCGTTCGCGCTCCGGAGTTTTGCATCCCACAGGTCCGATTGTTGCATTCTGCTACGTATGGACAACGTAGCGGCGGTGCAGTATATCAATCGACTGGGCGGAACGAAGTCGAAAATCCTCGCGGATCTGGCGACGGAGTTCTGGGATTTCTGTCTTCAACGGAACATTGTGTTGAAGGCGGAGTACCTACCTGGGATTTCCAACTCCATTGCGGATTGGAATTCCAGGTACCTCAGGGATTCCAGCGATTGGACGCTGGATCCGGCGGTGTTCCAGTCAATACAGTCGTTATGGGGGCCGTTGGCCGTAGATTTGTTTGCCTCTCGGCTCAATCGCCAATTGGAGGTATTTTTCAGTTGGCGTCCGGACCCAGAAGCCGCGGCTACGGACGCGTTTCTTCAGCATTGGCCTCAAGGCATACTTTATGCCTTTCCGCCTTTCGCGATGATCCCAAGAGTACTGTGGCAGACGGAAAATCAGAAGGCGACTCTGGTGTTGATCACCCCTTGGTGGCCAACCCAATCGTGGTTTCCACAGATTCTGGGTTTGGCCATGGACGTGCCGAGACTATGTCCGAGTCTCCCTTCGTTGTTGAAGGGACCGAAAGGAGAGTCACACCCTTTGATTCTTCTCGATCAGTTGCCACTGTTGGCGTGGCTGATTTCGGGTCATCGTCACTTGGGGGACGTATTTCGCAGACGGCTAGCAACCTCATTAACGAAGCATGGGCGCCGGGTACCAGATCGGCTTATCGATCTGCCTGGGGACTTTGGCTACGTTGGTGCACACGACGGGATTTGGATCCCGTTCACGCCCCTCTAGCTGAAGTCATAAACTTTTTATCGGATTCTTTCGAAACGGGTAAGGCCTATCGCACAATCAATGTGTACAGGTCGGCCATTTCTGCGCACCATTCCTTGGTGGATGGCTTGCTGATTGGTCAACATCCCGTGATTTGTCGCCTCATGAGGGGGATTCGGTTTAGGAGACCGCCTTCCTCTCGTTATCAGACTACTTGGGACGTTTCTCTCATTTTACGGATGTTCGAGGAGTGGGACGACAATGATCAGCTATCATTGAAACACCTCTCCTTCAAGTTGACCATGTTGCTATGTTTAGTTTCGATAAAACGTATATCCGATGTGCGCGCCTTGGACGTGTCCCGGAGACAATTTGTCCCGGATGGAGTTAGGTTTTCGGTCTGCCGTCGGACGAAGACCAATCTGCGTTCGGTTTTTTATCCGTGTTTTCCGTCTCATCCAAAATTGTGTGTGGTGCGTTGCCTCCGATCTTATGAGAATCGGACCGTACCGTTTCGTACGGGGCGCGATTCGCAACTGTTGATTTCGTTTTGTTCGCCGCACTTGCCTGTTTCATCCCCTACGTTAGCACGTTGGGTGAAACAGACGATGACGTTGGCGGGGATCGATGTGTCCGTTTTTCTCGCCCACTCCACTAGGAGTGCTATGGCGACCAAGACTTTTCAGTCTGGAGGTTCGCTTATTGAAATTCTGAAGGCGGCCGATTGGTCCTCTGAGGATGTCTTTAAGACCTTCTACTTTAGGCCTACTCAGCATGTGTCAATGTCAGTGTTGTGATTGTATTATTAAGTTGTATTATTAGTGCTTTGAACATGCATCTGATACGAGCCTCCTGTCTGTGATAAAATTGGAGATTTTCCTAGTATTATGACGGAAAATTTTGATTTTATAAAGACAGGAGGCGAGTATCATCCCTCCCATTGTACCCTACCCTACTCTATGGTATTCTTCTCTCTTTTTCAGGCTATTGAAGATTTTATCTTGCATGTCGATTTTACAGTTGGTGTTACTCGTTAGTAACATTGCTTCCCATCGAACCTGCGGTCCCGACGGACTCACTACGTTGACGTCGATGGAAGTTCCGGTGGATAGTTTGGAGATCCACGCTGTTAGTTCGGTTCCTGGTTTGGGGAATCTTCAAGTGTCCGAGAAGTGATGATCTGTTCCAGTAAGAGGCTGCTTGACATAAAGAAAGAGGAGGAGGAGGAGGAGCTGCAGCCAGTTTATATAGGACTCCCTGTGTGTGGTCATTGGTGGAGGAGAGAAAGGGGAGTCACTATGGTTGCTAGGTACCTAGTTACCAGCATTTTTTCTTTTTCTGTTGTTAACACTTGCATTTCTTTCTGCTATTGGGCAAAATAAAGAAGGAATATGCATCTGATACTCGCCTCCTGTCTTTATAAAATCTAAATTTTCCGTCATAATACTAGGAAAATCTCCAATTGTCACTTACTTCCTGCAGCCAGTCGACCCAGGGCCCTAAGGTAGGAATAATCAAAGAGATTTATCTCTTTGATCATACTATTGGTTCCACTGCACTGTGGTTATCCGAGCTCCTGGAGTACTTCCCGGTTAGTGGGTGAGCTGAATTTTCCGATATATTTCTGGACTAAGTAGGAATTGTTTGTTTGCCTTTTGCTAACCCCATTCATATGTTACATTGCCTTATGGGGAAGCACAACAGCTACTTTTTTTAATCCAAAAAATTATAAAGAAGCACAATGCCCCCTATCTTGGGATTTAAAGGGAACCTGTCACATTAAAAATGCAGTCCCATTTGGTGTATAAATAAATACAGGTGTATATATATATATATAAATATATATATGTGTGTGTGTATATATATATATATATATATATATATATACAGTGTGGCAAAAAAAGTATTTAGTCAGCCACCAATTGTGCAATTAAGTTCTCCCACTTAAAAAGATGAGAGAGACCTATAATTTCCATCATAGGTATACCTCAACTATGAGAGACATAATGAGAAAATAAAATCACATTGTCTGTCTGATTTTTAAAGAATTTATTAGCAAATTATGGTGAAAAATAAGTATTTGGTGACCTACAAACAAGCAAGATTTCTGGCTCTCACAGACCTGTAACTTCTTCTTTAAGAGTCTCCTCTGTCCTCCACTCGTTACCTGTATTAATGGCACCTGTTTGATCTTGTTATCTGTATGAAAAAACACCTGTCCACAACCTCAAACAGTCACACTCCAAACTCCACTATGGCCTAGACCAAAAAGCTGTCAAAGGACACCAGAAACAAAAGGGTAGACCTGCACCCTGTGGTGTCAAAATGATCACAAGAATGGTGAGCAAAAATCCCAGAACCACGTGGGGGGACCTAGTGAATGACCTGCAGAGAGCTGGGACCAAAGTAACAAAGGCTACAATCAGTAACACACTACGCCGCCAGGGACTCAAATCATGCAATGCCAGATGTGTTCCCCTGCTTAAGCCAGTACATGCCCGGGTCTGTCTGAAATTTGCTAGGGAGCATTTGGATGATCCAGAAGAGTATTGGAAGAATGTCATTTGGTCAGATGAAACCAAAGTAGAACTTTTTGGTAAAATCTCAACTCATTGTGTTTGGAGGAGAAAGAATGCTGAGTTGCATCCAAAGAACACCATACCTACTGTTAAGCATGGGGGTGAAAACATCATGCTTTTGCGCTGTTTTTCTGCTAAGGGACCAGGACTACTGATCCGTGTAAATGAAAAAATTAATGGGGCCATGTGTTGTGAGATTTTGACTGAAAACCTCCTTCCATCAGCAAGGGCATTGAAGATGAAATGTGGCTGGGTCTTTCAGCGTGACAATGATCCCAAACACACCACCTGGGCAATGAAGTAGTGGCTTCGTTAGAAGCATTTCAAGGTCCTGGGGTGGCCTAGCCAGCCCCATAGAAAACCTTTGGAGGGAGTTGAAAGTCCGTTTTGCCCAGCTACAGCCTCAAAACATCACTGCTCTAGAGGAGATCTGCATGGAGTAATGGGCCAAAATACCAGCAACAGTGTGTGAAAACCCTATGGAGACTTACAGAAAACGTTTGACCTCTGTCATTGCCAACAAAGGGTATATAACAAAGTATTGAGATGAACTTTTGTTATTGACCAAATACTTATTTTCCACCATAATTTCCAAATACATTCTTAAAAAATCAGACAATGTTATTTTATGGATTTTTTTTTCCTCATTATGTCTCTCATAGTTGAGGTATACCTATGATAAAAAATTAAAGGCCTCTCTCATCTTTTTAAGTAGGAGAACTTGCACAATTGGTGACTAACTAAATACTTTTTCCCCCACTGTATATGGTGAGTGGGACTCTGGCATGAATGTTTTGAAATAGATCTGGACTCTTATCTGTCAGGTTGTCAGGTTCATGATGGCAGAGGTAAGGTTGTGGTAAGTATGTGTGACTGATGATGAGGGTTGTACCGTAACAACCCTGCAGTAAATTGACAGTTCCCACTAACCACTACTGAAAATGAGCTATCCATAGCAAAGCACCGGGAATAAATACATCAAAAGCCAGGATTTATAGAAAACAGCTTGTTCTGTACTGATGTTGCAGATCCAAAATAACAGAAAACAGTGATGATAATACGGACTGGAAATATCAAACTTGATAGACACGTTAGGTGGAGATAGCTGGTAGTATGTCAATGTAGCAGCCCTAGAACAATGTTAAGAATATAGACTTAGGAATTGTTTGACTTGTAGTCCTCCTGAGTAGATTGGTTCTCTATCCCTAGTTGTACGTACTGGACTCAGAGGCAAGTGGTAGTTTTGACCTGTACAACACTGCACATGCAGGATGAGATTAGACCCTTAAGACTTTAGACTACTACTTAGACTTGACTTGGCTGTACTTCTGTTCCAGCAGCTATCCAAGTGCATACTTCAGGGGTCTTCACGAGGGAGTTCCGTGATAAACTTTGCAAAGTGTTCCTCCCTCATCTTGGGTTACCGTAAGACGTCACTGACCTGAGGACATCCAGAAGTTAAACACCAGATATTAGTCCATCATTTTGAACAGGCCAGCTCAGAGGTTACCCAAATCTAGTCCTTACTTTGCATGAGACCCTAAAGCATCCACTTGAGTTATTACTACCCCCAGGGCTGCCATCAGAAATTTCGGGGTCCCTCACACAGCTCAATGCCTGGATCCACTGAATATAATACTGCCACACATGCATATACATCATATATACATATACACCCCCTCTTATCCTCCCAACCCCCATAACCCCCCGCCAAACCTCTCCTCATTATTACTATAACTCCCCCCCCCCTGCACCTCTCCTCATCACTACTATAACCAGGGGGGGTTATAGGGGGAGATGAGGAGAGGTGAGGGGGACACCTCTCGTCATCACCCCCCATAACCCTCCCTGCACCTCTCATCACCCCCATAACCCCCTGCACCTCTCATCACCCCCATAACCCCCTGCACCTCTCATCACCCCCATAACCCCCCTGCATCTCTTATCACCCCCATAACCCCCTGCACCTCTCATCACCCCCATGACCCCCCTGCCCCTCTCATCACCACCACCCCACGGCACCTCTCATCACCACCATAACCCCCCCTGCACCTCTTATCATCCCCATAACCCCCCTGCACCTCTTATCACCCCCCCTGCACCTCTCATCACCCCCATAAGACCCCCCAAACGTCTTATCACCCCCATAACACCCCCCCTGCACCTCTCATCACCCCCCCCCCCCCAGACACACACACACACACACCACTCTCATCACCATTGTAGTCCCCTAACACCCCCCCTCCCCCCCGGGCCCCCCCGCGCCAGTTTACTTACCCTGCTTGGGATCGTTGCAGTGGCGTGAGGCTGCTGTTCCAAGTCTTGTCACTGCTCGGGGAGGATGCTCTGGAGGTCGCGTGGGGACGTAAGCAGGGACAGGTCAGGTGATTGGAGTAGACGTGCGTGTCTGCGCGGGGCACGTGACGTCTCTACTCCCATCAGCCCCTGACCTGTCCGGCCCTGCTACGATTCTTAAGGGTCCCGCACCCCCCAAAAAAAGGTAATTTTATTGAAATGTGCGGGTCCCCCGGAGTATGAGGCCCGGTCATAGTCCTGGGGGGCACCCAGCGGTCAGTGAGTGACAGTGGCAGTCACTCACTGACAGGCCAATTAAATAAAAAAATAAAAAAAAAGTCCAGGGACGTCCGGGCCTCCCTGAAGCTCCGGGCCCCATACAGGTGTATGGGTTGTACCCCCCTGATGGCAGCCCTGACTACCCCTGTAGCGGGACATGCCAGAAAGGTTGCAGCTTGTTGTCTAGAACTGGAATATTGTAGTTGGAAGCAGACTCCATTGAAGGTGTGAAGGCTGCTGGGTGAGGTTAGTGTGTTAGGCTCTGGCCAGGTAACATGTGTTTTAGGTCCCAACCCTTTCCCTGGGGACTGGGGTGGAGATGGGACAACCCTTAGCCTTTAATTGGCTGAAGGGTAGACATGTGACATGTTACCAGCTTTACACAGTAAAGATAAGGATTTGGAGTACAAACAGTTAACCCCCTGCACTTGTATTGGCTAATGCAGAAGACATTTACAGATATAGAAAAATACACTTGAATGGCAATACATTTCCAAAAATAGACCTAAGACTGAGCTGGGGACCCTTGAGGAAACAGTGTTTATGGTAGCAAAAGGTGACCCCACTTTGGGACACCACATATATATATTCTGTACATAGTTTTGGGGGGAAAATATCCAGCATAATTTACTTGATATTTGTATACACTTGGCTCATTCTCAGCTAAGTAGTGAAGTGAAAGGTCCTACTTGACAGCCCTCCATATGCACACTTACTGTATACACACCTGTCAATCCCTATAAAGGACTGACACATGCCTACTTAGCCCCCAGTGACATGTCATGGAGGGAGGGAGGTAGACATAATGAAGGACATTCTTACTCGTGTATAATATTTTAGAAAGGCCCCTTTGACGGATTGCTATTTTGAATTTTTAACAACTTTGAACAGCTGTTGGGCACTTCGACTTTAAAGGGGTACTCCGGTGGTAAACAAATATTTTCAAATCAACGGGTGCCAAAAAGTTATACAGATTTGTAATTTTTTTCTATTTAAAAATCTTAACCCTTCCAGTACTTGTCAGCTGCTGCATGTTCCAGAGGAAGTTATTTTCTTTTTGAATTTCTTTTCTGTCTGACCACACTGCTCTCTGCTGACACCTCTGTCCATGTCAGAACCTGTCCAGAGCAGGATAGGTTTGCTATGGGGATTTGCTCCTACTCCAGCTGCTGTATATTCCAGAGGTAGTTGTGAAGTTCTTTCCAGTCTGACCACAGTGCTCTCTGCTGTCACCCCTGTCCGTGTAAGGAACTGTCCAGAGCAGGATAGGTTTGCTATAAGGATTTTCTTGTACTCTGGATAGTTCCTGACACAGACAGAGGTGGCAGTAGAGAGCACTGAGGTCAGAGTGGAAAAAACTTCACAACTTCTTCCGGAATATACAGCAGCTGATAAGCACTGGAAGTGTTAAGATTTTTAAATAGAAGTAATTTACATACATGCACAACTTTCTGGCACCAGTTGATTTGAAAACATTTGTTTGCCACTTGAGTACCCCTTTAACACAATTAGTATGATTTGATAATACTATGAAATGATGTATGATCACCATTGCCCAATTGTTTTAAAGAGCATATTACTTCTGGATTTAGGACTCTATACAAACTATCATCATTACGAGTAGATAGAGTTGCATCTCATTTAAGGTATATGTTAGTTTGAGGTATTCTGGGAAATGTTGTGGGATCCACCCATACAGTAGAAATATTAAACAAATTTGCATATTACAATTAATCCCTCTACAGAAGTGCAGGGTGACCCCTGCTGACTGATGACCAGTAGTGAGTGCGATTGATGAGCTTTAACAATGTAGTCGGGGAAACTATATTTATCAAACACTTATTCCTTATCCACAGGATCGCGGGGGATCCCAGCAGTCAGATCTCCTGTATGGGGCCCCCTTGGCATGCTCCAGCCCCAATTCCTGGAGCAGCGCAAATGATGACCTGTTCAACTAATCACCAGAGGGGATGTGGCAGGGCATCCCTGGGTCTGGCGATTGGCTGAGCAGGCTGTCACTTGTGCTTGTCCAGGTAAGTGGGTGCCAGAATGCGCCAATGACTAGTAATTAAACGGAGCCCCCTACAGGAGATAGTGGGGGTCCCAGTGGTTGGACCCTCCCCCACCACCACAATTAGACAATATCTGGTGGAAAGGGAATAAGTGTCTGATAAGTCTAGCTCCCCGGACTACCCCTTTAAACTCACTTGGACAGATGTTCCCTGACTATTGCGACAAGTTTATCATGTTGTCCAAGCATTTTTGCTTTGGCAACCATTGTTTTGAAGTGTCTCTATGAGATCTGTAACATCTGACATCAATTGTTTTATTAGCATTTACAATAAAGGCATTAAGGGCTAGTTGTTAAAATACTTAATTTTTACTGCTACTTCACAATTTAAAAACACCAATAAAAGTTAAAAGGGTACTCCGCCCCTAGACATCGTATCCCCTATCCAAAGGAAACGGGATAAGATATCTGATCGCGGGGGTCCTGTCACTGATCTCCCTGCTGCACTCAATGTTTGTTTAGAGCGTCAGGTGCAGCGCCAGAGGCTCATGACGTCATGGTCATGCCCCGCTCGTAATGTCATGGTCACGCCTCCTCAATGCACGTCTATGGGAGGGGGCGTGACAGCTGTCATGTCCCCTCCCATAGACTTGCATTGATGGGGCGTGGCCGTGATGTCATGAGTGGGGTGTGACCGTGAGGTCACAAGCCTCCACCCCGCATCACCAGTCATTCGGCACGGAGTGAAGTTGGCTCCATGCTCCGGATGTCTGGGATGCTGCAGCCTATCCTTTGGATAGGGAATAAGATGTCTAGGGGCGAAGTATCCCTTTAAGTTCCAAAATGATTTAGTGCTAGTAACAAGGTCACTTTTTTGCTTAGCTCAGAATGAGGACAAATTTACATGAATAAAGTTATTGTGGAACTTTTTTTTTTCCTCACAAACTATATATTAATCTGCACAGCCCCCCCTGATGCCTACAAATTATATTGTATTTTCATCGTGACTTACCTTACCGATAATATAGGTTATATTATTCAGTACACATCTCTGCTCTACACATCTATACATATTGTTCTAAAATAACCTTTACATCTTCCATTTACAGGTCCATAAAGGAATCGGAAAGAAGATTAAGTGACAACCTAATAATGAAGGCGAAGGAACAAATATGAAAACAAATAAAACACTACAAAAACAAAGATACAGAAATGGAAAATTAATTTAAAGTTCTAACAATGGCCAAGGTTGCCCGTAAGTCACATTCTTCAAAGTAAATAGATGAAAAGATCTTAAAGATAGAAAAAAAGAAAAGAAAATGAATAAAAAGGGACATAAAGGCTCTCAGACTTGGGAGAAAAAGAAAGGAATTGGATACACGGAGTGTAAAGAGCTTTCATACAGAGAAATGTATCATCCGCGTCTCTATCTTAAGAACTTAACAGTGTAACATTTCCTTGGGTTTGCTTCTATTGTCCATGGCTGGTTTAGTTTTAACCTAATGGTGTGAAAGGCATCTGCTTTGAATACTCCTCAGTCTGTCATTCTTACACCTCTGCATTAAAGTCAGCAGTTCCATGGTAGTAAGTGCTAATACACGAGCAGACAGCACTTTGTCGTCGTCCCCCTCCCCCATTCTTTTAACTCCTACTCTGTACTCAGCCCCCTCCTGCCTTCTATTAAGAGCACTATGATTTTTGAGATCTCAAAACATGACTAAGATCTCCCATCTCACTGACACCGAGTCAAAATGAAAAAGTGTTGATGGATAAATCTGATGTCATTCGGGGACTCGCAATGATTCTTAATGACTTAATGTCATTAATTAAATTTTGTTGACAAAAGATAGATGATTCACAATTAAAACAGGTAGGATATTTTGTAGCCGGAGCCAGATCTATGTAAACATTAAGAGAATAGATGTTAGGAAATCCTTTTACGTAAATCTATGAATCTGCTGTATTTGTATGAAAATGTTTTACTTTTTCTAACAAAACTTGCTTATACCCAACGTTTACGCCTATCCTAAATAATGCTCGTCTTCTTCTTTTTTATTTAGTTTTCCAGACAAAATAAAACTAAAATAAAAGATAGACAGCGCTCCGTAGTGTGATATCGTTGATGCACAATTTAGGCTAGAGGTAAAAGAGCACTTACGGCAACTGGTTACACTCAGCCAAGTGCAACAATGGATAATGGCATAGATAGTAAGGCGTCTGCAGCTACTCCATGTCCGAAAGAATACAGCAAAAAACAGGAACTCCAATGTGATGACGGGATTAAAAGGAAATGAGGTTTATTCACCCATGATGCAACGCGTTTCACAGATAGACTGCTTCAGCAGGCATTCATGCCTGATGAAGCAGTCTATCTGTGAAACGCGTTGCATCATGGGTGAATAAACCTCATTTCCTTTTACCTGGGTGTCCTGCTCTCTCAATCCCGTCATCACATTGGAGTTCCTGTTTTTTACTTTCCAGACAAGAAACAGGTTCCCAGCTGTCTGTAGGCATTCTTGTGTCCTTTACAGTACAGAAAATGGTAGCAATGGTAAAAAAAAAAAAGATGAAAGTTTTGCAAGTAAAATATAATAACAGATAGAATGGAGTTAGCAGTGCATTGAAAAAAAGGTCTAATAACTTAAGAGAATGCAAACAAAATGTAGAAAATTCATAATGATCCAGCAAAGTGACTAATGTGGTTTGAATGCAATGTTCCTAGTCATAGTCTGAATAGTTTTTGCATCATTATACAGAGTACACACTTTCCTAGTTTGGTTTCTCCCCCAAAACATGTGCAGTACATTTTTATCTAATTGGGGGAAACCAACCTTACATACATACAGACATAAATAAAAATATAAAATCTGCAGCATATAGTAGAAATAACTCTAAACAATATATAATGATTGTTCTTTGCAACAGCTTTTATACTATGATTAAGTGCATTGTATTTGAAACATGTTAGACTTTTTCTGGATCATTATAAATTGTATTATTGTAATACTGTAAACATTCAGTACAGTTATAGGATCATTACAATGTCTTAAATGTTCAGAACATTGGTTGGGGTGCCGGCCCAAAGATTGCGCGCGAGGGGGGCAGCGTTTTCCGGCCACTGGGATAGGAGATAAGATGTTTAGGGGTGGAGTGACCCACTAAGCATGGTCACATACAGATAGAAAAGCACAAATGACCATATAAGCATGAAATGGGCAATACAACAAGGTGAAAAGAATGATAAACCTGCCATGTATGCTGCCTAACACTACCACCTATGTACCCCAACGTACGTTTCGCACAAGGCTTCATCAGGGGGCACCCCCGTATGAAGCCTTGTGTGAAACATATGAGCTGAAGCTTCACAACTGTCAGGATTCGGCAGGCTGGAGGTGGATCCTCTGTGTCAGAGAGGGATTGGCGTGGACCGTGTCGGCGGACCGGTTCTAAGTTGCTACTGGTATTCACCAGAGCCCGCCGCAAAGCGGGATGGTCCTGCACCGGCGGTAGCAACCAGGTCGTATCCACCGGCAACGGCTCAACCTCTCTGACTGCTGAGATAGGCGCGGTACAAGGGATTAGGCAAGAGCAAGGTCGCACGTAGCAGAAGGTCAGGGTAGGCAGCAAGGATCGTAGTCAGGGGCAACGGCAAGAGGTCTGGAACACTGGCTTGGGACACACAAGGAACGCTTTCACTGGCACAATGGCAACAAGATCCGGCAAGGAAGGGAAGGGGAAGTGAGGTTATATAGGGAAGTGCACAGGTGAACACACTTATCAGAACCAGGCGCCAATCAATGGCGCACCGGCCCTTTAAATCGCAGAGAGCCGACGCGCGCGCGCCCTAGGGAGCGGGGCCGCGCGCACCGGGACAGAACAGACGGGGAACGAGTCTGGTAAGCGGGCCGGGATGCGAATCGCGAGCGGGCGCGTCCCGCATCGCGGATCGCATCACGGCATGGGACATTATGGCAGTGCTCCCGGTCAGCGGGTCTGACCGGGGCGCTGCGAACAGGAGAACGCCGCGAGCGCTCCGGGGAGGAGCGGGGACCCGGAGCGCTCGGCGTAACAACAACATGTGTATTATGTGTTTTTATGTGTATTATTAATAAAGGTTTATGTACTTTTGGATTCATTCTTTGTGGCTAATTTTCCTTGTTTTGGGGTCTTTATTTCCTTTTGGTTACCAGCCTGTGGTTTATCATTGCTGGTTTAATTTTGGGTAGGGAACCATAAGTATAAGACAGAGGGGAAAGAAAATCCCAAAAGTGGTATTCCTCAACTTGAATGGAGTATATTCAAGTCTGGGGGGTTACTAGGATTACAGGGGGTGTTTAAAATACACCACCAAGCACCAGGATTTGATGCTGAGTCAGATTGGCTTAGCTTTCCAGGACATTAAAGGGGTGCTCTGGTGGAAAAAAAAATAATTTTCATCAACTGCTGCATGAAAGTTAAACAGATTTGTAAATTAATTCTATTAAAAAATCTTAATTCTTCCAGTACTTATCAGCTGCTGCATGTTCCAGAGGAAGTTCTTTTCTTTTTGAATTTCTTTTCTGTCTGACCCCAGTGCTCTCTGCTGACACCTCTGTCCACGTCAGGAATTGTCAAGAGCAGGATAGGTTTGCTATGGGGATTTGCTCCAACTCTGGACAGTTCCTGAGACAGACAGAGGTATCAACAGAGAACACTGTGGTCAGACAGAAAAGAGATTCAAGAAGACAAGGACTTCCTCTGGACCTTACAGCAGCTGATAAGTACTGGAAGGATTATTATTTTTAAATAGAAGTAATTTACAAATTTGCAAGGCGAAGATGTGATATTCGGCACTGCTACTACTGGCAAAGCTGGACTATGAGACGGGCGTACTACAAGGACAAACCAGTAGAGATGTGGTGGTGCTCTGACGTAGTGCCAAAGTTCAAATCTTCAATACAGTGGAGAGTTAGAAAAACATCGGCACTCACCGGTCTTCTCTTGAAAAGCTTCTTTATTAATACATACTCACAACATGAAATGCAGTTTAAGTTTCTGGCACCAGTTGATTTAAAAAAAAAAAAAAAGTTTTGCACTGGAGTAACTCTTTAATGTCTGTCTTAAATTATCGATATCAGATTGGCTGGATTCTGACTACCAAAACCCCAGGAGTCCCAGGAGTTTCTTGGTTAAACGTGTTATAATACATGTTGTATCAACTGACTTAGTCCCATTCTCTCGAAAGAGAGTGTGCTGCAGTATGAAAGTCGCTACAATGGGCCCCATCTATTCAATCAGCTGATCAGTAGGGATCCCAGGAGTTGGACCCCCTCCAGTCTGATATAGAAGACCCATGGCCATCAATATTCATATCTAAAAAAATCTCTTTATTTGAAATTCAGCATTGTAACAGACAAATGATTTAGATGCATTTTATAACTTTATTTTCTGTTGTATGTACTCCAAGAATTAATATATTTGTCTGAGCTCATCTCGCTTATCTCTTTTTTTATATATTTTTAAGGATTGGAGTAAATATTCCATAGTCCTATGAATGTCACCATCATTGAAAATAATTATATAAAACTAAACAAAAAAGAATTACAATTTTTAGACAACAAAGCCGAGGTCCACTGCCAGGATAATTATGTAATGTGCTCAATCAGTGACCTATTCATTGTGTTCACTGGTATTTAATATTAATGACTGGATTATTCAATGTGAAGTATAGTGCAAAATACCAAGTGTATTTTCCAGAATTTTCTATGAATCCTGTCCTGCCTTCATATTAAGCTTTTGCATATACAGTATAGCATTTCTTTGTAGATTCAACTATTCTAATGGATTTAAATGTGTACAGATATCTTTATATTGTATATATATTTAGAGTATGGTGTCCAATATTGGGCCCCTGTAAATAAGAAAGACATGGCTGAACTGGAGAGTGCATACAGCAGGGTGACCAAGGGAAATAATGGTAAGGGAGGATAACAGGACCAAGACAGGTTATCAAGCTTGGGGTTATTTAGTTTGGAGAAAAGACGTCTTAGGGGCGATGGGATCACAATGTACAAATATCTTAAGGGACAGTACAGAGATCTTTCCAGTGATCTTTTTATACCTAGGGCGGTAACAATGACAAGGGGGCATCCTCTACATCTAGAGGAAAGAAGATTTCATCATCATCACCAACAGGGATTCTTTAATGTAAGAGCAGTGAGACTATAGAACTCTCTGCCACATGATGTTGTGGTGTCTAACTAAATAAACAAGTTCAAGGGGAACCTGGATTTTTTTTCTAGAAAAATATAATATTACAGGTTATGGATACTAGATCTATGTGGGTAGAACATTGATCCAAAGGCTTTATTCTGAACAATTTTTACCATCCTTTGGATCAACATAGTAGAGTTGTAGGTTAACTATGTAAAAAAATGTTGGGCATCCTCTTTAAAAATGATTGTTCGAGGATAAATTTTTTTTTTGTATAGGTTAAAAAAAAAAAGATACTCACTTAGAAAAAAGATACTCACTCACCCTAATCCCCCTGCAACTGCTGCTCTAGTGGCTACCGGTCCTTACCTGTCACCACTTCCTCCTGGTTCCAGTGATGCATCATCCCCACAAGAACTGCCCATACAGCCAATCATTGACTGGGGGGGGGGGGGGGGTGGGACACCTCTGGGGTTAGTAATTGGTTAAGTAGGCCAGTTACTGTAGGCACAACAAGTCACAGGAACAAAGAAGCAACTGTGATGAGTGGGGATCGGGAGCCACCGAAACAGCAGCTTTGGGGAATTGGGAGAGTTGTATATCCTCTTTACTTATTTATACACAACCCCTGGCCATATATAAAAATGTTTGTATCCCCAGACACCCCATTTGAGAATGAAGCCAATGATTATTTGTTTCCAGAGAAAGTATTATGCAAATAGCATGCAAAGGGGCAGTCCTGGACAAGCTTTAAGGGCATTAATATACCTAATTGAAAGAGTTTGTCATGATGGCATTATAAATATACACATGCTGACATCACCGGTGTACAATCCAGATGGTTGAAACTTAATATTGCCTCCTAAAAGTCTCCCAAAGTGCTGTATAATGATACAACACATATAACAGGGAGAACACTCTTCAAAATGTGTTTTAGTTAAAAGAGGAGGTCATGCTGTTTTGTATTATATCCTCTCTGTCTTCTGGACTGCGATGACCCAGGATCATCCTGTATCCCTATGTGAGCATGTAAAATAATCAGAGTGAGATCAGATTTTATTTTTAGTCATAATATAGCTAGTCATCTTAGGTGACTTTTCAGGATAAGCTATCTTGTGCATACATAAAGAGTAGCATTATATCTAGCATTTATAAAACTTGTATATGGCATTTGATCCCCATTTCTTATTTTCAGTTGTCCCTTAACAAGTGCATGGATTGCAATTTCGATGATACCTTTCATACACTGCATACACACAGGAGCAGCAGCATGGAGGTAGCATAGATTATAGAGCAGTCATGAGTAGATTAAGCAGTGAATCAAGCCCTGAGGTGATGTCTAATACCTACAGCAAGCTCCTGTTCAGTATATCTGTGCCATTGTGTCTGCCTTCTGTCTGCTCTCTGAACTCATTCCCATTGCCATCTCACACCCCACCCCTTCCCTATGTACAGCATGCAACTTGATCTCTCAAAATGAATAAAAGTTTAGCGAAAGGGCAATGGGGTGGGGGATATAAAGTGAGAAAATATGTATTTATTATGATATAATATGTTACAAATTTTCTTACATTCGAAGTTTCAACATGCAAAAGATGTTGAAATGACAACTACCATTTAACCGGTTGCCGACTAAGGACGAGCTGACTCGAGCCCACGTCATACCGGCCAGCCCCCAGCTGATTCCCGTAGCTGGGGGCCGCTGTTAATAGCTGACATGTGGCGATCACCGCGGGCTATTAACCCTTTAGGTCTCCACTGTCAAAGTTGAAAGCGGCGTCTAAAGGGACATTTAAACCATCCCAGGTGGTCCAGTGGGGTGGATCCCCCCCCCCCCGCAGCGTGATCGCATGGGGGGGGGGGGTTAGGGGGCGATCCACTTGTGAGGTTGCCTGAGGGCTTGCCTCTCCTTCACTGCCGGCTCCTGCGCTGAGAATGATAAATGGAGCGCAGAGCACACAGATCGATGTGGTTCTATGAAACCACATTGATCTGTATGAGGAATCTAATGATTCCTCCTAAAAGCCCCCTAAGGGGACAAAAAGTTTAAAAAAAAAAAGTTGAATAAAGAGTTTTAAAAAGCACTTATTAACCCCTTCCTTATTAAAAATTGAAATCACCCCCCTTTTTTCAAAATTCCATATAAAAAATATGTAACTATAATAAAAATAAACTTATGTGGTATCGCCGCGTGTGTAAATGTCCAAACTATAAAAATATATAGTTAATTAAACTGCACAGTCAATGGCGTATGCGCCAAAAAATTCCAAAGTCCAAAATAGCTTATTTTTGGTCACTTTTTATATAATGAAAAAATTAATAAAAGCAATCAAAAATGGCGCTAAAAATTAGCCCTCATACCGCCCCGAACGCGGAAAAATAAAGCTATAGGGGTCAGAAGATGACAATTTTAAACGTATTAATTTTCGTGCATGTAGTTATGATTTTTTTCAGAAGTAAAACAAAATCAAACCTATATAAGTAGGGTATCATTTTAATCGTATTGGCCCTACAGAACAAAGAGAAGGTGTCAATTTTGTTGCACAATGATTTATTTTTTGTTTTTGCCGTAGATTTTTGGGTAAAATGACTGATGTCCTTACAAAGTAGAATTGGTGGTGCAAAAAATAAGCCATCTGTTACGCCGAGTGCTCCGGGTCCCCGCTCCTCCCCGGAGCGCTCGCTACACTCTCCTCACTGCAGCGCTCCGGTCAGATCCACTGACCCGGGGCGCTGCGATACCGCCTCCAGCCGGGATGCGATTCGCGATGCGAGTGGCGCCCGCTCGCGATGCGCACCCCGGCTCCCGTACCTGACTCGCTCTCCGTCGGTCCTGTCCCGGCGCGCGCGGCCCCGCTCCCTAGGGCGCGCGCGCGCCGGGTCTTTGCGATTTAAAGGGCCACTGCGCCGCTGATTGGCGCAGTGGTTCCAATTAGTATGTTCACCTGTGCACTGCTTATTTATACCTCACTCCCCCTGCATTCCCTTGCCGGATCTTGTTGCCATTGTGCCAGTGAAAGCGTTTCCTTGTGTGTTCCTAGCCTGTGTTCCAGACCTCCTGCCGTTGCCCCTGACTACGATCCTTGCTGCCTGCCCCGACCTTCTGCTACGTCCGACCTTGCTTCTGTCTACTCCCTTGTACCGCGCCTATCTTCAGCAGTCAGAGAGGTTGAGCCGTTGCTAGTGGATACGACCTGGTCACTACCGCCGCAGCAAGACCATCCCGCTTTGCGGCGGGCTCTGGTGAAAACCAGTAGTGACTTAGAACCGATCCACTAGCACGGTCCACGCCAATCCCTCTCTGGCACAGAGGATCCACTACCTGCCAGCCGGCATCGTGACAGTAGATCCGGCCATGGATCCCGCTGAAGTTCCTCTGCCAGTTGTCGCTGACCTCACCACGGTGGTCGCCCAGCAGTCACAACAGATAGCGCAACAAGGCCAACAGCTGTCTCAACTGACCGTGATGCTACAGCAGCTACTACCACAGCTTCAGCAATCATCTCCTCCGCCAGCTCCTGCACCTCCTCCGCAGCGAGTGGCCGCTCCAGGCCTACGACTATCCTTGCCGGATAAATTTGATGGGGACTCTAAGTTTTGCCGTGGCTTTCTTTCCCAATGTTCCCTGCACTTGGAGATGATGTCGGACCAGTTTCCTACTGAAAGGTCTAAGGTGGCTTTCGTAGTCAGCCTTCTGTCTGGAAAAGCTCTGTCATGGGCCACACCGCTCTGGGACCGCAATGACCCCGTCACTGCCTCTATACACTCCTTCTTCTCGGAAATTCGAAGTGTCTTTGAGGAACCTGCCCGAGCCTCTTCTGCTGAGACTGCCCTGTTGAACCTGGTCCAGGGTAATTCTTCCGTTGGCGAGTACGCCGTACAATTCCGTACTCTTGCTTCAGAATTATCCTGGAATAATGAGGCCCTCTGCGCGACCTTTAAAAAAGGCCTATCCAGCAACATTAAAGATGTTCTGGCCGCACGAGATATCCCTGCTAACCTACATGAACTCATTCATCTAGCCACTCGCATTGACATGCGTTTTTCCGAAAGGCGTCAGGAGCTCCGCCAGGATATGGACTTTGTTCGCACGAGGCGTTTTTTCTCCCCGGCTCCTCTCTCCTCTGGTCCCCTGCAATCCGTTCCTGTGCCTCCCGCTGTGGAGGCTATGCAGGTCGACCAGTCTCGCCTGACACCTCAAGAGAGGACACGACGCCGCATGGAGAATCTCTGCCTGTACTGTGCCAGTACCGAACACTTCCTGAAGGATTGTCCTATCCGTCCTCCCCGCCTGGAAAGACGTACGCTGACTCCGCACAAAGGTGAGACAGTCCTTGATGTCTACTCTGCTTCTCCACGTCTTACTGTGCCTGTGCGGATATCTGCCTCTGCCTTCTCCTTCTCTACTATGGCCTTCTTGGATTCCGGATCTGCAGGAAATTTTATTTTGGCCTCTCTCGTCAACAGGTTCAACATCCCGGTGACCAGTCTCGCCAGACCCCTCTACATCAATTGTGTAAACAATGAAAGATTGGACTGTACCATACGTTTCCGCACGGAGCCCCTTCTAATGTGCATCGGACCTCATCACGAGAAGATTGAATTTTTGGTCCTCCCCAATTGCACTTCCGAAATTCTCCTTGGACTACCCTGGCTTCAACTCCATTCCCCAACCCTGGATTGGTCCACTGGGGAGATCAAGAGTTGGGGGCCCTCTTGTTTCAAGGGTTCCCAGTTCCCCTTGCCGTGACTCTGTGGTTCCCCCTGTAACCGGTCTCCCTAAGGCCTATAAGGACTTTGCGGATGTTTTTTGCAAAAAACAAGCTGAGACTCTACCTCCTCACAGGCCTTATGATTGTCCTATTGACCTCCTCCCGGGCACTACTCCACCCCGGGGCAGAATTTATCCTCTGTCCGCCCCAGAGACTCTTGCTATGTCTGAATACATCCAGGAAAATTTAAAAAAGGGCTTTATCCGTAAATCCTCCTCTCCTGCCGGAGCCGGATTTTTCTTTGTGTCCAAAAAAGATGGCTCTCTACGTCCTTGCATTGACTACCGCGGTCTTAATAAAATCACGGTAAAGAACCGCTACCCCCTACCCCTCATCTCTGAACTCTTTGATCGCCTCCAAGGTGCCCACATCTTTACCAAACTGGACTTAAGAGGTGCTTATAATCTCATCCGCATCAGAGAGGGGGATGAATGGAAAACGGCATTTAACACTAGAGATGGACACTTTGAGTATCTGGTCATGCCCTTTGGCCTGTGCAACGCCCCTGCCGTCTTCCAAGACTTTGTTAATGAAATTTTTCGTGATCTCTTATACTCCTGTGTTGTTGTATATCTGGACGATATCCTGATTTTTTCTGCCAATCTAGAAGAACACCGCCAGCATGTCCGTATGGTTCTTCAGAGACTTCGTGACAATCAACTTTATGCCAAGATAGAGAAATGTCTGTTTGAATGCCAATCTCTTCCTTTCCTAGGATACTTGGTCTCTGGCCAGGGACTACAAATGGATCCAGACAAACTCTCTGCCGTCTTAGATTGGCCACGCCCCTCCGGACTCCGTGCTATCCAACGTTTTTTGGGGTTCGCCAATTATTACAGGCAATTTATTCCACATTTTTCTACCGTTGTGGCTCCTATCGTGGCTTTAACCAAAAAAAATGCCGATCCCAAGTCTTGGCCTCCTCAAGCGGAAGACGCCTTTAAACGGCTCAAGTCTGCCTTTTCTTCGGCTCCCGTGCTCTCCAGACCTGACCCATCTAAACCCTTCCTATTGGAGGTTGATGCCTCCTCTGTAGGAGCTGGAGCGGTCCTTCTACAAAAAAATTCTTCCGGGCATGCTGTTACTTGTGGTTTTTTTTCTAGGACCTTCTCTCCGGCGGAGAGGAACTACTCCATCGGGGATCGGGAGCTTCTAGCCATTAAATTAGCACTTGAGGAATGGAGGCATCTGCTGGAGGGATCAAGATTTCCAGTTATTATTTACACCGATCACAAGAACCTCTCCTATCTCCAGTCTGCCCAACGGCTGAATCCTCGCCAGGCCAGGTGGTCTCTGTTCTTTGCCCGATTTAATTTTGAAATTCACTTTCGGCCTGCCGATAAGAACATTAGGGCCGATGCTCTCTCTCGTTCCTCGGATGCTTCGGAAGTTGAACTCTCTCCGCAACACATCATTCCTCCTGACTGCCTGATTTCCACTTCTCCAGCCTCCATCAGGCAAACTCCTCCAGGAAAGACCTTCGTCTCTCCACGCCAACGCCTCGGAATCCTCAAATGGGGTCACTCCTCCCATCATGCAGGCATCAAGAAATCTGTGCAACTCATCTCTCGCTTCTATTGGTGGCCGACTCTGGAGACGGATGTCGTGGACTTTGTGCGAGCCTGCACTGTCTGTGCCCGGGATAAGACTCCTCGCCAGAAGCCCGCTGGTTTTCTTCATCCTCTGCCTGTCCCCGAACAGCCTTGGTCTCTGATTGGTATGGATTTTATTACTGACTTACCCCCATCCCGTGGCAACACTGTTGTTTGGGTGGTCGTTGATCGATTCTCCAAAATGGCACATTTCATCCCTCTTCCTGGTCTTCCTTCAGCGCCTCAGTTGGCTAAACAATTTTTTGTACACATTTTTCGTCTTCACGGGTTGCCCACACAGATCGTCTCGGATAGAGGCGTCCAATTCGTGTCAAAATTCTGGAGGGCTCTCTGTAAACAACTCAAGATTAAATTAAACTTTTCTTCTGCATATCATCCTCAATCCAATGGACAAGTAGAAAGAATTAACCAGGTCTTGGGTGATTATTTACGACATTTTGTTTCCTCCCGCCAGGATGATTGGGCAGATCTTCTACCATGGGCCGAATTCTCGTATAACTTCAGAGTCTCTGAATCTTCCTCCAAATCCCCATTTTTCGCGGTGTACGGCCGTCACCCTCTTCCCCCCCTCCCTACCCCCTTGCCCTCTGGTCTGCCCGCTGTGGATGAAATTTCTCGTGATCTTTCCACCATATGGAGAGAGACCCAAAATTCTCTCTTACAGGCTTCATCACGCATGAAGAAGTTTGCGGATAAGAAAAGAAGAGCTCCTCCCATTTTTTCTCCTGGAGACAAGGTATGGCTCTCCGCTAAATATGTCCGCTTCCGTGTCCCTAGCTACAAGTTGGGACCACGCTATCTTGGTCCTTTCAAAATTTTGTGCCAGATTAATCCTGTCTCTTACAAGCTTCTTCTTCCTCCTTCTCTTCGTATTCCTAATGCCTTTCACGTTTCTCTTCTTAAACCACTTATCATCAACCGTTTCTCTCCCAAACTTGTTTCCCCCACTCCTGTTTCCGGCTCCTCGGACATCTTCTCCGTCAAAGAGATTCTGGCATCCAAGAAGGTCAGAGGGAAAACTTTTTTTTTAGTTGATTGGGAGGGTTGTGGTCCAGAAGAGAGATCCTGGGAACCTGAGGACAATATTCTAGACAAAAGTCTGGTCCTCAGGTTCTCAGGCTCTAAGAAGAGGGGGAGACCCAAGGGGGGGGTACTGTTACGCCGAGCGCTCCGGGTCCCCGCTCCTCCCCGGAGCGCTCGCTACACTCTCCTCACTGCAGCGCTCCGGTCAGATCCACTGACCCGGGGCGCTGCGATACCGCCTCCAGCCGGGATGCGATTCGCGATGCGGGTGGCGCCCGCTCGCGATGCGCACCCCGGCTCCCGTACCTGACTCGCTCTCCGTCGGTCCTGTCCCGGCGCGCGCGGCCCCGCTCCCTAGGGCGCGCGCGCGCCGGGTCTTTGCGATTTAAAGGGCCACTGCGCCGCTGATTGGCGCAGTGGTTCCAATTAGTATGTTCACCTGTGCACTCCTTATTTATACCTCACTCCCCCTGCACTCCCTTGCCGGATCTTGTTGCCATTGTGCCAGTGAAAGCGTTTCCTTGTGTGTTCCTAGCCTGTGTTCCAGACCTCCTGCCGTTGCCCCTGACTACGATCCTTGCTGCCTGCCCCGACCTTCTGCTACGTCCGACCTTGCTTCTGTCTACTCCCTTGTACCGCGCCTATCTTCAGCAGTCAGAGAGGTTGAGCCGTTGCTAGTGGATACGACCTGGTCACTACCGCCGCAGCAAGACCATCCCGCTTTGCGGCGGGCTCTGGTGAAAACCAGTAGTGACTTAGAACCGATCCACTAGCACGGTCCACGCCAATCCCTCTCTGGCACAGAGGATCCACTACCTGCCAGCCGGCATCGTGACACCATCGTATGGATTTTTAGGTGCAAAATTGAAAGGGTTATGATTTTTAACCTCTTAAGGATGCAGGGTGTACCTGTACGCCCTGTGCCCGGTCCCGGTGTTTAAAACGGGGTCATGCCATGACCCCGCATCACACCGGGTGTGTCCTGGCTGCTATTCATAGCCGGGACCCTGGGCTAATAGCGCGCGGCACCGATCGTTGTGCCGCACGCTATTAACCCTTCAGACATGGTGATCAAAGTTGATCGCCGCACTGAAAAGGAAAGTAAACGCTTCCCGGCAGCTCAGTCGGGCTGATCGGGACTATCGCGATAAAATCGCGATGTCCCGATCAGCTAGGACGCGAGCGGAGGTCCCCTTACCTTGCTCCGTCGCATCCGATCTGGGTTTGATTGCTCCAAGCCTGAGCTGCACGCTTGAGCAATCGAGCCCCTATCTCGCTAATCCATGCAAAGCTATGGCTTTGTAGGGATCAGTGTAAGAGATCAGTGTGTGCAGTGTTCTAGCCCCCTATGGGAGCTATAGCACTGCAAAAAAAAAGTGGAAAAAAAAGTTAACAAAGGTCATTTAACCCCTTCCCTAATAAAAGTTTGAATCACCCCCCTTTTCCCATAATAAAAATTCCAAAGTCCAAAATAGCGTATTTTTGGTCACTTTTTATATCATAAAAAAATTAATAAAAAGCGATCAAAAAGTAAGATCAATGCAAAAATGCAGCCCTCATACCGGCCCGTACGCGGAAAAATAAAAAAGTTATAGGGGTCAGAAGATGACAATTTTAAACGTATACATTTTCCTGCATGTAGTTATGATTTTTTTCCGAAGTACGACAATATCCAACCTATATAAGTAGGGTATCATTTTAACTGTATGGACCTACAGAATAAAGATAAGGTGTCATTTTTACCAAAAAAATGCACTGCGTAGAAACGGAAGCCCCCAAAAGTTACAAAATGAATTTGTTTCTTCAATTTTGTCGCACAATGAATTTTTTTGATTTAAAAAAAAAAAAGTTTTCCACCGGAGTACCCCTTTAAGAGTTGTCTGGCAGTGGCTTTCTCTCCTCTCCCTATTGAAGACACATGTGTGGATGTGTATAGGGGAATCGGGACAAGTAGCTGTTGAACAGCAAAGTGCACATTTTTGATGATGAGATCCAGGTTGGTCCACGATTTCAATGTTAAAGGGGTACTCTGGAGAAATAAACCCATATCCCATCATTTCCATCTCATAAACCTATTTAATTGTCTACATATCATTCATTAGCTTTATAGAGCAATTTCCCCTCTTTCAGCTCCCACTTACATGCAGGGAGTGAGAAAAATACATCATCCTGCCATCCTTTGCGTCTTTGTCCAAATCCCTCTCTGAAAGCAGCCCCCACCCTCCTGAGAGACACAGACCACTTGGTTTTTAGCCCTGTACTGATGATTCATTCTCCCTTTAGTGCTGAGAGCTGGGAGGTGTGTGCAGCTTCAGACAATCACACACTGAACCTCTCTCTGCTGCTCAGAGCAGGAAGGTGGGGGCTGCTCCCAGGGAGGGAGCTGGAGGGCAGATCTGCAATGATTCCTGGAAAATGTAGTATATATGAGGCAAGAGGAGGGAAAGATGGCAAAGAATATCAAGTAGTCAGAGAAGATCACAGGGGCCAAAGGAGCCATCCATATGAGGCAGGATCATTTACATGGGAACATATCCAGGCAGTGTGGTGACTTTGGAGCTTTTTTTTATGTATACTTCCCCGGTACATGGGTTTATTTCTCCAGAGTACCCCTTTATATTGATCAGCTTGGTGGACCACATCCCATGGGATACATATCCGTTCATATTCAGCTCAGACTAATGAAGCTCTATTAGTTCTATTCTCATAACTTTTCTGCTGTTCCCTTTACGGTAGGACTTTTACTTAGCACATTGATCTTCATTTGAATGATTCTTAATTGACAATAAGGGTTTTCACAAGTAATTAAGCAGCCGTGAGCAGTCTCAGGTTTTACACCTTCGTTACTACTAGGATTGAGGTTACAAAGCTTTCAATGTAACACAGGTCATGCCCATGTTGCTATGGATCCTTTTCATTATATTTCTTTGATCACTTACCTAAGGTCTTTTGACCAGAACTGGGTCTGTGATCGGAATAAGCCTCTTTCAATAAGACAAAACAATTGAGAGACAAGGAACATTTGCAGCCCATCAAATCTGACCTTCCAAACACAGTGACATGTTAAAAAAATCAAAACTGGGCACAGCTGTTTTTTTCCGATGGAATAAATAGATGAGTTAGAATAGATGGAAAAGACTAGATGGAAAAAATGTGATAGAGAGGACGGTATCGTGAAAAACATGGACATGGAAGAGGAATTTCAGCCGAGGAAAGACTAAAGCTCATAGTAAACAATTATGTGAACACAGAACCATATAAAGTGCATGTGCATTCTAGTGATTGATACAATCTTTTTTTTTATATAGTTCATTAAATATTTTTGATTTGTACAATAAAAAAAAATACATTAACTCTTAAGTCTTCTTACACTCTCCATTAAGGTAAAAAAATAAAAAATAAAAAATATTTTCTTTTGTGTTCAGCCCTTCAATCCATTCTTGCCTTTTTTTTTCTAAAAACAACATTTTACATGCAACCTAACCTGATTGACCTTGTTCCTTCATCTAAGGCCCCTTTCACATTCTAAATTCATCTGTTTTAAAGACCCGTTCTAATGTTCCGTTATGAAAACCCTTAAAATCGCCAGTTAAAAAAATCCCACACAGCCGTTACAAAATCCCATTATAGTCTAGGGGATTTTTGCACTATCCACTTTAACCCGTCATAGCCCGTTATTAATAACAGACATTATTTTGTGACATCCACTATTTCTCACGTTACTTTCTCCCATCAGAAAATAACATCCGTTATTAATAACGGGTTATGACGGGTTAAAACGGGTAATGTAAAATCCCATAGACTATAATGGGATTTTGTAACTGACGTTTAATGAATGTTTTTTATGGTTTTATTAACAGGTCATTATAACGGATCAGTGCCATAGTGTCTCCTTCGGCCCTTCTCCGCAGTGTTTCCCACAGTACTTCTTCAATCCCCAGTACGTATTGCCTTCTTGCATAAATTGGAACAAAGGAAAGAGGTGCAAAGCACGACATAGGGTGAGGGCAAGCCAGGTAGGTGGGATGACCCTGAATCACATGCAGCATGCAGCCTACCAGCAGCCAGCTACCCCTGTGATGTCACAGCCCTATATAATTGGCAGCCATCTTGTGACCAGTCACTTCAGCATTTTATTGCAGAGAGAGAGGGACTGAGAGCAGTGTGTGTTGCACAGAAAAGCATTTTTACAGCAGCGATTCACCTCAAGCCCAAATGCACTGATAGGGAAGGGAGAGAGATTGAGAGAGAAAGTACAATTTTGGGTGTACTACACAGCGATTGTGTGCTGCTGCCAACCAGTTAGGGTGAGCAGAGCACTAAAAGCTATAATCACCTGCTATTAGTGCTTAATACAGGTTGCATAACGGAGAGTATTGTCCTCTATTAAGTGTAACCTGTGCGTGCATAGGTGGTGTACCATTTTGTTCCTGTTAAAGTCTTAAGGGCCTAGTTTCTGTGAAAGGCAAGCCAAAAGTACACACATGCTGCTGTTCTAGACAAATACTGTTTTAAGTGTAGTGGAGCGTATTGTACTCCCCTCATAAGTGCATACCTTGTACATACATCTACGTGGTGTACCATTTTGTTCTTGTTATAGTCCTAAGGACTTGGTTACTGTGAAAGGCCAGCCAAAAGTACACACCTAATACAAAAAATGGTGCAGCTTACAATTACAATTTATACACTGGCCGAGGTGGATTGGGCGAAACACCAATACCAAAGGTGTGATATATTGGGATCAAACCTGTCGAACCTGTCCCAGTACGTCGATAGATTTTTGCAGCCATTTTTCCAAAAGACACATACATATCTGAAATACACCACTCAGATTATTTCTATCATTGAATCATTCCCCTGGACAGATAATCACTTATTAGCTACTCTTGATGTATCTTCTTTATACACAATCATTCACCACGATTTACGTATCTCTGCAGTTGAGAGATTTTTACAAAAGGGACAAATTAAATTACAACAAATTAAGTTCATAACTTCATCTAGTTATTTTATTTTAACGCACAATTATTTTTACTTTGAGGGTGATTATTATTTACAACAAGTCGGTACCAAATTGGGCACCAGGTTTGTGCCGAGTTGTGCAAATTTTTTCATGGCGTCATGGGAGGAAGATACCATCATTCCCCGACTCGGCGCAGGCCTGGTGCTCTGGAACTGGAAAAGGTATATTGATGATATTATTTTGATTTGGGAAGGGCATGTCACTAATTTGGAGCACTGTATAAATGAGTTAAATATTAATAATCACAATATTCATTTCACATCCACTATTAGTAAAGATATTGTTCATTTTCTGTACATTGCTATTAGAGCAGATCAGGATAAATTAATCTGTAATACATAAAAACCTGATCTGCTCTTACAACAATCTCTAGATCACGTTAAACAGATAGATAGCTCCACCTTTTTTTGTTTCAACAGATAAACATACTACCACTGAAGAATTCAACAGTAAAATAGTTCTACCTTACAATAACGAATATAGGAAGATAAAAAAGCTGATAAACAAACATTGGCATCTAAGCACGTCAAGACCGAGATATAGGATGGATGTTACCAGTCTGTCCACCAGTCCATATACACTAGAGTCCCCAATTTAGGGATCAAGGTAGCTCCATCAATCAAGCCCACATCCTCCAGACAATCCAACTCTTGGTTAAACACAAAGGGCTTCATTAGATGAGGCACATGTTCCAGCTGTGCCAAAACCAAGGGCCCTAAAAAAGTAATGGTAGCATCCCCCCAAACTAATTCTTTCAAGTGGAATATAGAAGATCAAATAACCTGTAACACCAAGGGAGTAGTATACTTAATAGAATGTGGGTGCAGAAAACAATACATTGGACGTACAAAGAGACCTTTAAAAACTTGCATTGCTGAACATTTAAATAACATTAAAAATGGAAATTTAAAACATCCCCTTTCTGCCCACTTAGTGACAACACATAATCGTGATCTGAGAGCTTTTTCATTTATTGGCCTTCAACACATTAGACAAGATTGGAGAGGAGGGAGTTCTATGATAAAAATGTCCAGAGCAGAAAGTAAAAAAAAAATATGAATTTGCCACATTGGAACCAGGAGGACTTAATTCCAGTTTTGAGCTGTTCGGATTTCTGTAGCGGATGGATTTGGCTCTAGCGGTTGTCCTTTTACGTAATGGGACATACGCTACAGCCGACTCCATCCCTCATTCAAAGTCACCTTTGTTCAAAACATCTTCATTTTTCTGCACTGTATGTTGTAACATTGTCAAATACCATCCAGATATCTATTTGTGCTGTCATTCCCAAATTTCTCATTGATACTTCTATCTGCTTTTTTTAAAAAAATTTCTCTTATTTTAATCTTTCGTTATATTATTTTTTATTTTTATTATTTTTTTGTTTTATTCTTTATCATTATTATCATCATTTTTAGTTCTATTTTTATTATTATTTTTTTCTTTTATTTTCCATTTGTTATTATTATTATTACAATCCCATATTTATTTAATTCATCTCATGCTCTGTTTTCCTATGGGTATCATTTACTTAGCCTGTCAACACAGCCGTACAATCCTGTGATCCACAACCTCATTTTAGTATCAACCTTCTTTTTCACCTGGTAATTAAGATGAAACTGCTATAAATGCGATGAGATTCATTCCAGTGACACAGCTACTGAGGAGGGGTCCAATACTTTGTGTTAAGCACCCCGAAACGCGTTTAACCGAATGCCAAAAGATACATTGTAACACTGTTTTCAACTTTAAGCCACTACCAGTCCATTACTAGTTCCAGCTTCTGAGAGACATTACTATTGTCAATCACATTGGAGATCCATTGCTGCTATTGGGATCCATCTACCAGAATTGCGATCCATCTGCTGCCTTTTGATCTACTTACCGCTCCTGTGATCCACCTGCTGCTCCTGTGTTCTATCCACCGCTCCTACCATCCACTGACATCAGATGCCACCACTAGGAGGAAATGCCATCAGTCTGCACACACAGACCCTCCGAGTTTCTGCACAGCATTCACCGGGTCCAGCGCCGTCTGGACCAGCCGCACTCAGTGCCTGCAAAAGCATTCAGGTCAGCCTGCCAACTACAAGTGCTAGTGTGGCACTGCACATCAGCGAGAGGAGACGGCACCAACAGTACAGCTGGTAACATATTGCTTCTATTAATCAGGGGCTGAACTGTCTAATATTGTATGGACATCCATTCAGCATTTTACTATTATCACAGTGCCAGAAACATTGCTGGACTATCAATTAATTGCCGGACTATTAGTCAGCTGGTCATATATTGCTAGTCCAAATAATTCTACTTGTATTGAAGAAATTTTCATATTTTATATCACATCTATGTTTTGATATGTGTCATTCCACTATTCCTGCCACAAGGGCCCTGTGAGGGGAATTTATGCATTTTTATATATTTTTTAAATAAATTATATTCATTGATATTTGAAGCACGGTCTCAGCTAATATTTATCATTAAATCTTTATTATTACCACCGTCTTTGAGGTGTGGGTTTGTCTTTTACAATTTTGATCCCAAAATTACACACCTGCTGCTGTTCTAGACAAATACTGTTTTAAGTGTAGTGGAGCGTATTGTACTCCCCTCATAAGTGCATACCACGTACGTACATCTACGTGGTGTACCATTTAGTTCCTGTTATAGTCCTAAGGGCCTAGTTACTGTTAAAGGCCAGCCAAAAGTACACACCTGCTGCTGTTCTAGACAAATACTGTTTTAAGAGTAGTGGAGCGTATTGTCCTCTCCTCATATACACACTAAGAATATCAGGTAGAAAAGTGCCAGGACATGCACAGAGAAGTGGCAGAGGCCTAAATTTATCATGCACAGGCAGGGATCGCAGCAGACTATGGGCGAGTGGCAGCAGGTGTCGCAGCGAGAGGCCTGAACTCCAGGTATCAGCTAGCGGTCGTGTCTCGACCAGCAACCCATTTGCCATCATCGATTGGTTAACTCGGTCATCCACTGCTGCCGTCTCCAGGGACCCCTGTTCCACTACCTCCCAGGAAGGTAGGCTGCTGCCAAGCAGGTGGTCTCCCCCAGGCACGTTTGGCTCCAGAATTTCTACTTCTGCCACCATGCTGACTGCCAACCATGCTACCACCTTGCTTGCTCAGCTGTTGTCTCACGGGCAACCTGCAACCCTCTTCTGCTGCTGCTGATGAAGCCCCTTCTGCACCCAGCTCCCAATTGTGATCAACTTCATCATTATCAACAAGTGTCTGCAAGTCACTGATGTCCTCCTCAGGTTCTTCGTCATTGTTTGCTTCAGAATACTGAGCCCTGGCAACACCGCCTCCCACGTCACTCTTCTCATCACTACTTGCCCGCCTAGCAGGGGAGGCAGATGTCTCCTCCACTTTTTGGCTGGGCAGTAGCTGCTGACTGTCCTCTATTAGATTATCCTCACTGAATAGTGTAGTTGAACCCACAGCATAAGATACTTCTTTAGGGGAGGAAACAGCATAGGACAGAGGCAATGGGAGGACAGGGATTGCTCCTGGGCCATGCCAACTGAGGGTTGTGTCTGAGGAACACACTGACTGTTGACTGGGGGTATCAGATGTCACTTGTGATGAAGTGGATGACCGTGTTAACCAATCGATGATGGCAGATGGGTTGCTGGTTGAGACACGACCTCTAGCTGATACAGGGAGCTCAGGCCTCTCACTGCGACTCCTGCTGCCACTTGCCCCCAGTCTGCTGCGACCTCTGCCTGGTGAATGTAGGTCTCTGCCACTCCTCTGTGCACATCCGGGCACTTCTCTGCCTGACATACTTAGTGCGTATATGAGGGGAGTACAATACACTTCACCATGCTTAAAACAGTATTTGTCTAGAAGAGCAGCAGGTGTGTACTTTTGAGTACAATACCAGCCGGTGAGTACTTTTGCCTGGACTTTCACAGTATCTAGGCTATTGACAGATTAACAGGTACAAAATAATACACTACTTAGATGTACGTATGCGGTATGCACTTATGAGGGCAGAAAAAGGTGATACAGTACGCGTAATAAACGTATTGTAGTAAAAACACAAGCCGTGATTACTTTTGGCTGGACTTTCACAATATCTAGGCCCTTGACAGATTAACAGGTACAAAATAGTACACTACTTAGATGTTCTATGTGGTATGCACTTATGAGGGCAGAAAAATGCGTTACAGTACACTTAACAAAGTACCTGAGTACAATACCAGCCAGTGAGTACTTTTGCCTGGACTTTCACAGTATCTAGGCCATTGACAGATTAACAGGTACAAAATAATATACTACTTAGATGTACGTATGCGGTATGCACTTATGAGGGCATAAAAAGGTGATACAGTACGCGTAATAAACGTATTGTAGTAAAAACACCAACCGTGATTACTTTTGGCTGGACTTTCACAATATCTAGGCCCTTGACAGATTAACAGGTACAAAATAGTACACTACTTAGATGTTCTATATGGTATGCACTTATGAGGGCAGAAAAATGCGTTACAGTACACTTAACAAAGTACCTGAGTACAATATGAGCCAGTGAGTACTTTTGGCTGTCCTTTTACAGTATGTAGGCCCTTGAAAGATTAACAGGTATAAAACAGTACACTACTTAGATGTAGGTATGTGGTATGCACTTATAAGGGCAGAAAAATTAGCTACAGTATGCTTAAAAAACTTATTTTTGCACAACACCAGCAGTACACACAACAGTGCTGCAGCACACAGTCGCTATGTACTAACCACAAAATTGCACTCTTTTACAGACTATTAGGAATGGACTGCTGGGTATGTATTATACCGTCTACAGACTAGTATAACCAGCAGACCATTTGTGGTAGAACAAACAGGGCAGAAAAATGTGCTACAGTATGCTTAAAAAACGTATTGGAGTAAAACACCAGCCGGTATTTACTTTTGGCTGTCCTTTCACAGTATGTAGGCCCTTGACAGATTAATAGGTACAAAATAGTACACCGCTTAGATGTAGGTATGTGGTATGCACTTATGAGGGCAGAAAAATGTGCTACAGTATGCTTCAAAAATAATTTGAGTAATACACCAGCCGGTGTTTACTTTTGGCTGTCCTTTCACAGTATGTAGGCCCTTGACAGATTAACAGGTACAAAATAGTACACCACTTAGATGTAGGTATATGGTATGCACTTATGAGGGCAGAAAAATGCGCTACAGTATGTTAAAAAAAAAATTGCCCACAACACCAGCAGTACACAACAATGCTGCAATTCACAGTCACTGTGTACGAAACCCAAAATTGCAAAAAGACTCTCTCTCAAATACTATTAGGAATGGACTGCAGGGTATGGATTATACCATCTACAGAATAACAAGCAGACCAGTTGTTGCAGAACAAAGACACAGATTTGCCCTAAAAAATTATTTCTCCCTCCTGTGAAAACATTTCTGCAGCTGACACAGCTCTCTGCCCCTCTCTGTAATACAATGCTGTTCACAGTGACTGAGGGGTTGATCGCTGCAGTAAGAATTAATTTCTGTGAAGAAACTGTGCTCTGTATCCTACAGAAGGCTGAGGTGACTAAGAGGTGAAACACTGTTGCAACAAGCTTTTCTGTGTAATTCACACACAGTGATGTCCATCCTATCTCTATGCAGTGTAATGAATAAAATGACGAGCCGCAAAATGGCTGCCGAATATATAGGGCTGTGACATCACAGGGGTGACTGGCTGCTGATAGGCTGAATCCTGCATGTGATTCAGGGACATCCCGCCTACTTCCCTTCCCACCTTGCCTTCCCTGCGTTCCTTGCCCCATGTACTGACATGTGGATCTGCCATTTTAGATGCCCTGGAGCCTGGACCGCAGTAAATTAAGTTTAATGAAGCGATTTGCACGATAGAATCACCGCGATATTCGCAATCGTTGCAAATTGAATTTTTCTTGAAATTCGTAACGAATTTGGGTTCGTCAGCTTCGATTCGCTCATCTCTGAAAATCTACTTCAGAGGTAAAATTTCGGTGAATGCGCTTGAATTGACAAAATGGCACATTTGGCAGCCATTTTTTTGTAGTGGGAGCTTTCAAAATGGAGATAGCTATTACTATCAACTTTTTTGAAGTAGGTTTTGGTACCTATTTTGTTATCAGTTAAATGGAAAACAGCAACATCCAGAAATTATGCATGGTCCTTTTTCACTTCTTATTCCGCTTGCAAAATACATTTATTCTTGTCACTTCTCTATACTAATTGCCGTATTATCACTGCCCCATACATTATGTATTTGTTCAGTATATCCTTACTACCCCCCTAGATATATGCGCCCGATACATTCTTTCCCCTTATACATGCAGTAACAATCTTTTGTTTGCAGAACACATGCTTCTGGCACCGCACTCGGCTTTTCCACAGGCCGATCGCAGCAGACAGTGTCCTCCAATGCGCTCTGTTTACAAAGCGTTCCTTCTCTTACGCTTCTGCAATCTCAGTGGTCGCCAGTGGTCACATGACCAGCTAAATAATGACTCGTCTATAGTTACAGTCTCTGTTTACTAACAGAAGCTCCAGCGCGCCAGAGTTTATCTCCATGACACGCACCAGCACAGCAGCTGTTACATTCCAAGCCTCGCTATTGATTTGACACCGGACACAGTCACAACACATCTAAACAGAACATATACTATGCTCCATTGTGCTTTTTATGTTTTTTATGATTCTATATGCAGAGCTCTATTTATCCACTGAATTCAGCTGCATCCTTATCTGTCTTATGCTATTTCTGACCATAATATGCTGATTTCTTCCAGTGTGACCTTTTCCCCTTGCACTGTCCTCCATTTTGTTTGTTAATGAACATGCCTATATAAGCCCCTTGTGTATGCTGTTGTGTATGTACTCTGGCAATCTGAAGAAGGGGTAGTGTGTACCCCAAAACGCGTCATTGCTGTACATCAATAAAGTTACCAATACTTTATCTACATTACTTAAGTGTAATACCTCTGACGGACTTCTGAGCGCCTGCCAGCAAGGTCTTTTTACTCAATTCCTATTCCACTAAGCCAGTACATGTGCAGGCCCATCTGAAGTTTGCTAGAGAGCATTTGGATGATCCAGAAGAGGATTGGGAGAATGTCATATGGTCAGATGAAACCAAAGTAGAACTTTTTGGTAAAAACTCAACTCGACGTGTTTGGAGGAGAAAGAAGTCTGAGTGGCATCCAAAGAACACCATACCTACTGTGAAGCATGGGGGTGAAAACATCATGCTTTGGGGCTTTTTTCAGCAAAGGGATAAGGACGACTGATCCGTGTAAGAAAAGAATGAATGGGGCCATGTATCGTGAGATTTTGACTGAAAACCTCCTTCCATCAGCAAGGGCATTGAAGATGATACAAGGCTGGGTCTTTCAGCATGACAATGATCCCAAACACAACCATCCGGGCAACAAAGGAGTGGCTAAGGTCTTGGAGTGGCCTAGCCAGTCTCCAGATCTCAACACCATAGAGAACCTTTGGAGGAGTTGAAAGTCTGTGTTGCCAAGCGACAGCCCGAAAACATCACTGCTCTAGAGGAGATCTGCATGGAGGTATGGGCCAAAATACCAGCAACAGTGTGTGAAAACCTTGTGAAGACTTTCAGAAAACGTTTGACCTCTGTCATTGTCAACAAAGGGTATATAACAAAGTATTGAAATGAACTTTTGTTATTGACCAAATACTTATTTTCCACCATAATTTGCTAGTAAATTCTTTGAAAATCATACAATGTGATTTCATGGATTATTTTTTTATCATTATGTCTCTCATAGTTGAGGTATACCTATGATGAAAATTACAGGTCTCTCATCTTTTTAAGTGGCACAATTGGTGGCTGACTAAACACTTGTTTGCCCCACTGTATGGTTGAATTTACATCTCTTTAACATTTAAATAACACTAGTACCATTTTCAGCTACTCAGCTTCAGAGTTTACCTATACAATACATTTTTTTGTTTTTGTTTTGGTTAACATTCATTTTTTTTTTATTCTGCCCCTCTTTTCAGATGTTTCTTTTCCATCTCTGAGATGTAATGTGTCACATTTTAATGATCCTGATTATATCACTGACCTATTCCGCTGCCTCCTCTTGAGAGGATAGTGCTATTATCTTCCTGTTTTCTTGATTAATTGAGCTCACTGTGCAGTGCAGGCATTCTGCAAACACCCAGTGGTGCAACGAGGAACCCTTCATAAGAGCTTTTTGGGCTGTGCCAATTTCTTGAGGAGGGCCTGGGGATTCCACAGCTTTTCCACCTGGTCATAATTTCACTGAAAAATAGGGACTATAAAGATTTATGGAAATGATGACATGTTCTTGTTCCAATACATGATTTCTTAAAGTTAATTCACTTTTTGGTGCTACTATATGAAAGAAATTGTTTGTACATGATGATTACCATGGGTAAAATATCAAAAATTCACTTTGGGAGGTTTTGCACAAAATCGGCTGTCAATTTTATTTTGGATTCAATGGCAAATTTGGATTTGAAATTACACTCACCGAGTGCAGTGCAGAGCTAGCTAGCCACCCAGCCCAGGCAATGTAAGTTAGTGGTGATCCATAACACCAATATTTGCTTCCATGGCCACACAGAAAACAACAAAGCTTAGCACATTGCACATCACTACCTTCTGTAGAGGAGCCAAGACTCCTAGCATAGGGATTGATCAGTAACTCTTACATTATCTCAAATACACTAAAGGGTTTTGCTAGTATGAACACTTATCTCCTCTTCATTGGATAGTAGATATGCGTATAATTGCGGGGGTCCGACTGCTGGGATACCAAGTAAACTTGGGAACTGAAGCTCCCATCAGAATGGAGTAATGGTCAAGTTTGCCCATCACTGCCCACTTTTTGTCTATGAGAGTGCCAATGATAGCTGACAATTAATTAAGCTGGTGATGTGCACATACTTGACTGCCATGCTTGTTTATGATATCCCCCAAATGATAGGGGATAAGATGTTAGATCGTGGGGGTCCCACCGCTGGGGACCCCAGTGATCTCCGCGAACTTCGCTCCATGCCTGATTACTGGCGATGCAAGCCTCCACACCCCCTCCATTCACGTCTATGGGAGGATGCGTGACGAGTATACATGAATGGAGAGGGCGTGGCGTGATGTCAAGAATGCGGAATCTGCAAGCTTCTGTGTTCTGGACACAGCCACTGCTGGCCAGGAGATCGCCAGGGTCCCCAGTGGTGGGACCCTCGCAATCTATCATCTTATCCCCTATCCTTTGGATAGGGGATAAGATGTTTCCAGCGGAGTACCCCTTTAGGTGCCCTTTTTTGGTACTTTGCTTAAATTACATCTCTTACTGCTGAGTGCTACGGCCCTCACCTACGGGAAAAACTGATCTTAACAGTGAGTGGCTAACCAAATAAAAACATGGGGGCTCAACCTCTTTATCAGTGTACATATCAGGGTACTTAGCAGTTTATCCAAATAGCCATATACAAAACAAAGGAGAAAAAAGTGGATATACTAAAGTGCAGTGCACACCTATCAATAACAATACAATATTCTGAGTAAAATATTAATCTTTATTAGCAAATGATATACAAAAATACATGGCTATAAAAAAAAAAAAAACACAGTACAATAAAAAAAAAAATTAAATTGCTCTAACCAGAGCAACCTCCTGCAAAAACATGAGGGGAGGATATAACCAGCCTCGGAAGGGCACATGTATATAAATGGTAGGCATATAATACTGCTCAGTCCGTCCAAAATGCAAACCTCATATGTAAAGCATATATGTGGCAGAAAATACAATACTTAGTGTACAGAACCAAATTACACAGTATAATATCAAGGCAAAGTAATGCTGCCCTATACTCTATATACAGGCTGAACTGGCTATGGCTGCCTTCACACCTCGTTTTTACGTTACGGGTGCGAGATCCGGCTAGGGGAGGGCCAAACCAGCCGGACCAGCGCTGAAATCCATTTACTTTAATGAGCCAACCGGAGTCAAACGGTGACTCCGGTCTGCTCATTTTTGACCCGTATCCGGTTTTGTGACCGGACCTAAAACCGTAGCATACTGCGATTTACGTCCGGTCAGGAAACCGCATACGGGTCAAAAATGAGCCGACCGGAGTCACCGTTTAACTCCGGTCGGCTCAATAAAATAAATGGATTTCAGCGCTGGTCCGGCTGGGGTACGGGAGAGCCCGGTTTGCCCCTCCCCCAGCCGGATCCGGCACCAGTAACGTAAAAACGAAGTGTGAATGCAGCCTATCCTACAGAGCATAAATATAGCAATGAATGTAAAAGTAAAACATGCAAACCCGTGCAGGATACCAGACAGGGACTAGACGGATGCAGGTATAAACAGGTCACAACATGTGCCCCCCACAGAGCTGGAGTACCCCTTTAAAGTGCTATAAACCTGCAGGTACATGTCCCAACTCTCCCCCAATGGAAGATGTCAGAGGAAGGAAGGAACGGGCATGTCAAAAGTCAACATGCCCAATCCCTTGTTCCAAAAATGTCTGTCAGCTACCTATTCCCATCTTCCTTTGTAAACACAAGTACACTCAATGTCTTCTGGAGTGTTGATATGTTTGACTACTGTATCAGGCTTTGACATCTCGTAAGACCTCTCCTATAAGCAGGCCCGGGAGTATTGCATTTCACAATACGGCACGGACCATCAGAATAAAAGACTACTTACTAATAAACTCCAATTTATAACCCACAAGTACCATTACATGCTATTATTCTCATTATACAACTCCACTTTTGACATCTTGCCCTCAAAAGTGCCCCTATTTATTACTGGGTTAAAAAGGGAAAAGCATGATCCATTTATCTAATGATATAAGCACAAATTGTAGAAAACCTTTTACTGACATTCTTTTCTTTAATTTCAGTAAGGCAAAGTTGAGGAATAAAGAATCTGAAGGTCATGAACTGTACAATAGTTTCACTATTATTTCTATTCATTTTCTTTCTTTGTCTTTCTTTGTCCTGTTTATCAAATAGTTGCTTTTTTGATGGCAAATGCTATTGAGGCAGTCCTTGGATGGAGGTAAGCTGCTCTATATTTTTGTTGGCTTTTTACTTTATTACATTCTAAAATAGCCCCACAGTAAAATGTATATGGTCACTTATTACCACATTGTATAGAATGTTCTGCATATAAAGAATGGGCTGTGGAGTCTATTAGTATCTCTAATTCACCCAGGAATATCAATAGCTTTATCTATGGCATTGACTATCCCAAGTGGTCATTTGCTAAATTCAAGGATAGCTCATAAAGTTACTTCTTTCAATCCATTGAGATAATGTTAAAGAAGCACTCTGTTTTTTTAAAAAAATCTATATCAGGCATACTTACAGTCACTAGTCTGACAGCACCATTTCTTTCATTTCAGCACAGCTGCATATATGAGTTTCATCACTGTACTCGGGTCACGTGATCACCAGTCTGACCCACAGAAAATCACAGTGCTTAAAGGGGTGCTCCGGTGGAATTTTTATTTTTAAATCAACTAGTGCCTGAATGTTATACCGATTTGTAAATTGCTTCTATTTAAAAATCTCAATCCTTCCAGTACTTATCAGTTGCTGTATTCTACAGAGGAAGTTGAATTGTTCTTTTCTGTCTGACCACAATGCTCTCTGCCGACACCTCTGTCCATGTCAGGAACTGTCCAAAGCAGGAGCAAATCCCAATGCAAACCTATCCTGCTCTGGACTGTTCACAGTCCTCAAACCTATCCTGCTCTGGACTGTTCACAGTCCTCAAACCTATCCTGCTCTGGACTGTTCACAGTCCTCACGGTAAAGAAGGTGTGTCACCCCTTTAGACTAAACCTTTTCTTCTCCAGACGGAGGGAGTGCCCCCTCGTCCTTTGGGGGGGTTTAACCTGGAACAGTTTTTCTCCATATTTTTTGTATGGGCCATTTATATACTTATATACGTTTATCATATCCCCCCTTAAACGTCTCTTCTGAAGACTAAACAATTGTAACTCCTTTAATCGCTCCTCATAGCTAAGATGTTCCATGCCCCATATTAGTTTAGTCGCGCGTCTCTGCACCCTTTCCAACTCCGCAGTGTCCCTTTTATGAACAGGCGACCAAAACTGAACAACATATTCCAGGTGAGGCCGTACCAATGCTTTATAAAGGGGGAGTATTATGTCCCTGCCCCTCGAGTCCATGCCTCTTTTTATACATGACAATATCCTGCCGGCTTTGGAAGCAGCAGCCTGACATTGCATGCTATTCTGTAGTCTGTGATCTACAAGTACACCCAGATCCTTCTCTACCAGTGACTCTGCCAGTTTAATCCCCCCTAAGACATACGACGCATGCAGGTTATTAGTACCCAGATGCATAACTTTACATTTATCCACATTGAACCTCATTTGCCAAGTGGATGCCCAGACACTTAGTCTATCCAAGTCATCTTGTAACCTATACACATCCTCTATAGACTGTACTGTGCTACAAAGCTTGGTGTCATCTGCAAAGATAGAAACAGAGCTGTTAATACCATCCTCTATATCATTGATAAATAAATTAAACAGCAGCGGGCCCAGTACTGAACCTTGGGGTACACCACTAATTACCGGGGACCAATCAGAGTACGAATCATTGACCACCACTCTCTGGGTACGATCCATGAGCCAGTGTTCAATCGTGGGCAGAGGTGGCAGCAGAGAACACTGTGGTTAAACAGAAAATACATTAAAAAAGAAAAGAACTTTCTGTGGAGCATACAGCAGCTGATAGGGTTACGATTTCTAAACAGAAGTAATTTACAAATCTGTTTACCTTTCTGGCACCAGTTGATTAAAACATTTTTTTTCCCACTGGAGTACCCCTTTAAAGGGAAACTGACAAGCTATTCACCTTTAATAAAACCAATACACTGGGTTATAGTGCAAGTGAACAGCATTACAACTAGGGGTCACATACATAAATTGGTACAGTGTATTAAAAGCTCTGCCTCCCAGCATCCTTATTGCTAGTCAAGTCAGTCAAGTATTCTGTATCAAGTCAGCATGGCCCTGCATCAAATTGTCCAGTTCCCAGCAAGCCCTGTGGTCTCTGAAGTCACTAGTCACCTCCTTGGGCCTAGCCAAGCTGTATAGACTGTTACATCTGTTTGACTCAGTAAAGCTGCCGTTGTTCCGTAACTTGGCGTCGGAGTCATTATTATTATTATTTTTTAGTAGCGACACAGTTCTCATGAAATTACAGTATCACTAATCTAATTCTCTGTATGGAAGAGAACCTGTTATTATTGAAGATATCACCGCGTGTGTAAATGTCCGAACCATAAAAATATAATGTTAATTAAACCGCACAGTCAATGGCGTATATGTAAAAAAATATCTAACTCCAAAATTGCATATTCTTGGTCACTTTTAGAGATGAGCGAACTTACAGTAAATTTGATTCATCACGAACTTCTCGGCTCGGCAGTTGATGACTTTTCCTGCATAAATTAGTTCAGCTTTCAGGTGCTCCCGTGGGCTGGAAAAGGTGGATACAGTCCTAGGAGACTCTTTCCTAGGACTGTATCCACCTTTTCCAGCCCACCGGAGCACCGGAAAGCTGAACTAATTTATGCAGGAAAAGTCAGCAACTGCCGAGCCGAGAAGTTCGTGACGAATCGAATTTACTGTAAGTTCGCTCATCTCTAGTCACTTTGTATACCCTAAAAAATTTATAAAAAGCAATCAAAAAGTTCCATCAAAAATGTTACTGATAAAAACTACAGATCATGTTGCAAAAAAAATTACCCTTTATACATCCCCATATATGGAAAAATAAAAAGTAATAGAGGTCAGAAGAGGACATTTTTAAACATACTAATTTTGGTGCAGTTATAATTTTTTACAGAAGTAAAACAAAATTAATACTTCCATGAGAAAAGGAAAGTCTGCCACTGGTTAAGGTCCCAGCAAAGCACTGATTCACACCTAGTGGCCGCAGTGCCATAGGGAAAATAGGTAAAACGACTGAACTCTGGAGGATGTAAATGTACTATTTCCTTTATTTTCTGAATACTGCCAGAGACTATACTCCTGAATAAAATACTGCCACACGCTGTGCCCCTGAATATAATACTGCCCCATGCTGTGCCCCTGAATATAATACTGCCACACGCTGTGCCCCTGAATATAATACTGCCACACGCTGTACCCCTGAATATAATACTGCCACACGCTGTGCCCCTGAATATAATACTGCCACACGCTGTACCCCTGAATATAATACTGCCACACGCTGTGCCCCTGAATATAATACTGCCACACGCTGTACCCCTGAATACTGCCAGACAATGTACCCCTGAATATAATACTGCCACACGCTGTACCCCTGAATATAATACTGCCACACGCTGTACCCCTGAATATATTACTGCTACACGCTGTACCCCTGAATATAATACTGCCACACGCTGTACCCCTGAATATATTATTGCCACACGCTGTACCCCTGAATGTAATACTGCCACATACTATACCCCTGAATATATTACTGAAGCACGCTATGCCCTTGAATATAATACTGCCGCACACTGTGCCCCTGAATATATTACTGCAGCATGCTGTGCCCCCGAATATATTACTACTGCATGCTGTACCCCTGAATATAATACTACCACATGCTGTACCCCTGAATATATTACTGCTACATGCTGTACCCCTGAATATAATACTGCCACACGCTGTATCCCCTGAATATAATACTGCCACATACTATACCCCTAAATATATATTACTGAAGCACGCTGTGCCCCTGTATACATTATTGAAGAATGCCGTGCCCCTGAATATATTACTGCTGCATGCTGTGCCTCTGAATATATTACTGCACCATGCTGTGCCCCCGAATATATTACTGCAGAATGCTGTGCCCCCGAATATATTACTGCAGCATGCTGTGCCCCCGAATATATTACTGCAGCATGCTGTGCCCCCGAATATATTACTGCTGCACGCTGTGCCCCTGATTATATTACTGCCACACACTATGCCTTTGGTATAGTGCTGCCACATGCTATGCCCCTAATATATTAAAGCCACATGCTGTGCTCAAGGTATATTACTGCCACAGGCTGTGCCCCTGGTATATTTCTGCCACTTGGTATGCCCCTGGTATAGTACTGCCACACGCTGTATCCCTGGTATAGTACTGCCACACACTTCATCCCTGGTATAGTGTCACGATGCCGGCTGGCAGGTAGTGGATCCTCTGTGCCAGAGAGGGATTGGCGTGGACCGTGCTAGTGGACCGGTTCTAAGCCACTACTGGTTTTCACCAGAGCCCGCCGCAAAGCGGGATGGTCTTGCTGCGGCGGTAGTGACCAGGTCGTATCCACTAGCAACGGCTCACCTCTCTGGCTGCTGAAGATAGGCGCGGTACAAGGGAGTAGGCAAAAGCAAGGTCGGACGTAGCAGAAGGTCGGGGCAGGCAGCAAGGATCGTAGTCAGGGGCAACGGCAGAAGGTCTGGAAACACAGGCAAAGAACACACAAGGAACGCTTTCACTGGCACTAAGGCAACAAGATCCGGCAAGGGAGTGCAGGGGAAGTGAGGTGATATAGGGAAGTGCACAGGTGAACACACTAATTGGAACCACTGCGCCAATCAGCGGCGCAGTGGCCCTTTAAATCGCAGAGACCCGGCGCGCGCGCGCCCTAGGGAGCGGGGCCGCGCGCGCCGGGACAGAACAGACGGAGAGCGAGTCAGGTAGGGGAGCCGGGGTGCGCATCGCGAGCGGGCGCTACCCGCATCGCGAATCGCATCCCGGCTGGCAGCGGAATCGCAGCGCCCCGGGTCAGAGGACGTGACCGGAGCGCTGCCGCGGGGAGAGTGAAGCGAGCGCTCCGGGGAGGAGCGGGGACCCGGAGCGCTCGGCGTAACAGTACCCCCCCCCTTGGGTCTCCCCCTCTTCTTAGAGCCTGAGAACCTGAGGAGCAGACTTTTGTCTAGGATGTTGTCCTCAGGTTCCCAGGATCTCTCTTCAGGACCACAACCCTCCCAGTCCACTAAAAAAAAATTTTTCCCTCTGACCTTTTTGGCAGCTAAAATTTCTTTGACCGAGAAGATGTCCGAGGAGCCGGAAACAGGAGTGGGAGGAACAGATTTGGGAGAAAAACGGTTGAGGATGAGTGGTTTGAGAAGAGAGACGTGAAAGGCATTAGGGATACGAAGAGAGGGAGGAAGAAGAAGTTTATAAGAGACAGGATTAATTTGACACAAAATTTTGAAAGGACCAAGATAGCGTGGTCCCAACTTGTAGCTAGGGACACGGAAGCGGACATATTTAGCGGAGAGCCATACCTTGTCTCCAGGGGAAAAGACGGGGGGAGCTCTTCTTTTCTTATCCGCGAACTTCTTCATGCGTGATGAAGCCTGTAAGAGAGATTTTTGGGTCTCTCTCCATATGATGGAAAGGTCACGAGAAATTTCATCCACAGCGGGCAGACCAGAGGGCAAGGGAGTAGGGAGGGGGGGAAGAGGGTGACGGCCGTACACCACGAAAAATGGGGATTTGGAGGAAGACTCAGAGACCCTGAAGTTATACGAGAATTCGGCCCATGGGAGGAGATCTGCCCAGTCATCCTGGCGGGAGGAAACAAAATGTCGCAAATAATCACCCAAGATCTGGTTAATCCTTTCTACTTGTCCATTGGACTGGGGATGATATGCAGAAGAAAAATTTAATTTAATCTTGAGTTGTTTACAGAGAGCCCTCCAGAATTTAGACACGAATTGGACGCCTCTATCCGAGACAATCTGCGTAGGCAACCCGTGAAGACGAAAAACGTGTACAAAAAATTGTTTAGCCAACTGAGGCGCAGAAGGAAGACCAGGAAGAGGGATGAAATGTGCCATTTTGGAGAATCGATCAACGACCACCCAAATAACAGTGTTGCCACGGGAAGGGGGTAAATCAGTAATAAAATCCATACCAATCAGAGACCAAGGCTGTTCGGGGACAGGCAGAGGATGAAGAAAACCAGCGGGCTTCTGGCGAGGAGTCTTATCCCGGGCACAGATAGTGCAGGCTCGCACAAAGTCCACAACATCCGTCTCCAGAGTCGGCCACCAATAGAAGCGGGAGATGAGTTGCACAGATTTCTTGATACCCGCATGACCTGCGAGATGGGAGGAGTGACCCCATTTGAGGATTCCGAGGCGTTGGCGAGGAGAAACAAAGGTCTTTCCTGGAGGAGTCTGCCTGATGGAGGCAGGAGAAGTGGAGATCAGGCAGTCAGGTGGAATGATGTGTTGCGGAGAGAGTTCAACTTCTGAGGCATCCGAGGAACGAGAGAGAGCATCGGCCCTAATGTTCTTATCGGCAGGACGAAAGTGAATCTCAAAATTAAATCGGGCAAAGAACAGAGACCACCGGGCCTGGCGAGGATTCAGCCGTTGGGCAGACTGGAGGTAGGAGAGGTTCTTGTGGTCGGTGTAGATAATAACAGGAGAACTTGATCCCTCCAGCAGATGCCTCCATTCCTCAAGTGCTAATTTAATGGCTAGAAGCTCTCGATCCCCGATGGAGTAGTTCCTCTCCGCTGGAGAGAAGGTCCTAGAGAAAAAACCACAAGTGACAGCATGCCCGGAAGAATTTTTTTGTAGAAGAACAGCTCCAGCTCCCACTGAGGAGGCATCAACCTCCAATAGGAAGGGTTTGGAAGGGTCAGGTCTGGAGAGGACGGGAGCCGAAGAAAAGGCAGACTTGAGTCGTTTAAAGGCGTCTTCTGCTTGAGGAGGCCAGGACTTGGGATCAGCATTTTTTTTGGTTAAAGCCACGATAGGAGCCACAATGGTAGAAAAATGTGGAATAAATTGCCTGTAATAATTGGCGAACCCCAAAAAGCGTTGGATAGCACGGAGTCCGGAGGGGCGTGGCCAATCTAAGACGGCAGAGAGTTTGTCTGGATCCATCTGTAGTCCCTGGCCAGAGACCAAATATCCTAGAAAAGGAAGAGATTGGCATTCAAACAGACATTTCTCAATTTTGGCATAGAGTTGGTTGTCACGAAGTCTCTGAAGAACCATACGGACATGCTGGCGGTGTTCTTCTAGATTGGCAGAAAAAATTAGGATATCGTCCAGATATACAACAACACAGGAGTATAACAGATCACGAAAAATTTCATTGACAAAGTCTTGGAAGACGGCAGGGGCGTTGCACAGTCCAAAGGGCATGACCAGATACTCAAAGTGTCCATCTCTGGTGTTAAATGCCGTTTTCCACTCGTCCCCCTCTCTGATGCGGATGAGGTTATAGGCGCCTCTTAAGTCCAATTTAGTGAAGATGTGGGCACCTTGGAGGCGATCAAAGAGTTCAGAGATGAGGGGTAAGGGGTAGCGGTTCTTAACCGTGATTTTATTAAGACCGCGGTAGTCAATGCAAGGACGTAGGGAGCCATCTTTTTTGGACACAAAGAAAAATCCGGCTCCGGCAGGAGAGGAGGATTTACGGATAAAGCCCTTTTTTAGATTCTCCTGGACGTATTCGGACATGGCAAGAGTCTCTGGGGCAGAGAGAGGATAAATTCTGCCCCGGGGTGGAGTAGTGCCCGGGAGGAGGTCGATAGGGCAATCATAAGGCCTGTGAGGAGGTAGAGTCTCAGCTTGTTTTTTGCAGAAAACATCCGCGAAGTCCATATAGGCCTTAGGGAGACCGGTTACTGGAGGAACCACAGAGTTACGGCAAGGGTTACTGGGAACCGGTTTTAGACAGTTCTTGGAACAAGAGGACCCCCAACTCTTGATCTCCCCAGTGGACCAATCCAGAGTAGGGGAATGAAGTTGAAGCCAGGGAAGTCCAAGGAGAATTTCCGAGGTGCAATTGGGGAGGACCAAAAGTTCAATCCTCTCATGATGAGATCCGATGCTCATAAGAAGGGGCTCCGTGCGGAAACGTATGGTACAGTCCAATCTTTCATTATTTACACAATTGATGTAGAGGGGTCTGGCGAGACTGGTCACCAGGATGTTGAACCTGTTGACGAGAGAGGCCAAAATAAAATTTCCTGCAGATCCAGAGTCCAAGAAGGCCACTGTAGAAAAGGAGACGGCAGAGGCAGACATCCGCACAGGCACAGTAAGACGTGGAGAAGCAGAGTAGACATCAAGGACTGTCTCACCTTTGTGCGGAGTCAGCGTACGTCTTTCCAGGCGGGGAGGACGGATAGGACAATCTCTCAGGAAGTGTTCGGTACTAGCACAGTACAGGCAGAGGTTCTCCATACGGCGTCGTGTCCTCTCTTGAGGTGTCAGGCGAGACCGGTCGACCTGCATAGCCTCCACGGCGGGAGGCACAGGAACAGATTGCAGGGGACCAGAGGAGAGAGGAGCCGAGGAGAAGAACCGCCTCGTGCGAACAGAGTCCATATCTTGGCGGAGTTCCTGACGCCTTTCGGAAAAACGCATGTCAATGCGAGTGGCTAGGTGAATAAGTTCATGTAGATTAGCAGGAATTTCTCGTGCGGCCAGAACATCTTTAATGTTGCTGGATAGGCCTTTTTTGAAGGTCGCGCAGAGGGCCTCATTATTCCAGGACAATTCTGAAGCAAGAGTACGGAATTGTACGGCATACTCGCCAACGGAAGAATTACCCTGGACCAGGTTCAACAGGGCAGTCTCAGCAGAAGAGGCTCGGGCAGGTTCCTCAAAGACACTTCGGATTTCCGAGAAGAAGGAGTGTACAGAGGCAGTGACGGGGTCATTGCGGTCCCAGAGCGGTGTGGCCCATGACAGGGCTTTTCCGGACAGAAGGCTGACTACGAAAGCCACCTTAGACCTTTCAGTGGGAAACAGGTCCGACATCATCTCCAGATGCAGGGAACATTGGGAAAGAAAGCCACGGCAAAACTTAGAGTCCCCATCAAATTTATCCGGCAAGGATAAGCGTATCCCAGGAGCGGCCACTCGCTGCGGAGGAGGTGCAGGAGCTGGCGGAGGAGATGACTGCTGAAGCTGTGGTAGTAACTGTTGTAGCATAATGGTCAGTTGAGACAGCTGTTGGCCTTGTTGCGCTATCTGTTGTGACTGCTGGGCGACCACCGTGGTGAGGTCAGCGACAACTGGCAGAGGAACTTCAGCGGGATCCATGGCCGGATCTACTGTCACGATGCCGGCTGGCAGGTAGTGGATCCTCTGTGCCAGAGAGGGATTGGCGTGGACCGTGCTAGTGGACCGGTTCTAAGCCACTACTGGTTTTCACCAGAGCCCGCCGCAAAGCGGGATGGTCTTGCTGCGGCGGTAGTGACCAGGTCGTATCCACTAGCAACGGCTCACCTCTCTGGCTGCTGAAGATAGGCGCGGTACAAGGGAGTAGGCAAAAGCAAGGTCGGACGTAGCAGAAGGTCGGGGCAGGCAGCAAGGATCGTAGTCAGGGGCAACGGCAGAAGGTCTGGAAACACAGGCAAAGAACACACAAGGAACGCTTTCACTGGCACTAAGGCAACAAGATCCGGCAAGGGAGTGCAGGGGAAGTGAGGTGATATAGGGAAGTGCACAGGTGAACACACTAATTGGAACCACTGCGCCAATCAGCGGCGCAGTGGCCCTTTAAATCGCAGAGACCCGGCGCGCGCGCGCCCTAGGGAGCGGGGCCGCGCGCGCCGGGACAGAACAGACGGAGAGCGAGTCAGGTAGGGGAGCCGGGGTGCGCATCGCGAGCGGGCGCTACCCGCATCGCGAATCGCATCCCGGCTGGCAGCGGAATCGCAGCGCCCCGGGTCAGAGGACGTGACCGGAGCGCTGCCGCGGGGAGAGTGAAGCGAGCGCTCCGGGGAGGAGCGGGGACCCGGAGCGCTCGGCGTAACATATAGTACTGCCACACGCTATATCCCTGGTATAGTGCTGCCCAGGGCCGCCAGCGCGGTATAACCCATACAACTGTGTGGGGCCCGGAGCTTCAGGGTGCCCGGACGTCCCTGGACTTTTTTAAAATTATTTTATTGCCTTGTCAGTGAGTGACTGCTACTGTCATTCACTGACTGCTGGGTGCGGATCGGGCCTCATTGTCCGGGGGGGGGGGGGGGCGCACATTTCATTACTTCTTTCTAGGGTGCGGGCCCCTTAAGAGTAATGGCAGGGCTGATGGGAGTAGAGACGTCACGTGCCCCACGCAGGAACGCACGTCTACTCCAATCCCCTGACCTGTCCCTGCCTACGTCCCCGCGGGATCTCCTGCAGAGACGACCCTCAGTGAAAGGAGCAGCAGCAGCCTCTGCTGCCTCACGCCGCTGCACCGATCCCCGGAAGCGGCAGGGTAGGTGAACTTGCTGGGGTTGATGCGGTCATGTTATGGTGATGAGAGGGGCAGGGGGGGGGGGGTTATGAGGGGTGATGAGAGGTGCGGGGGGGGGGGGCGTGTTATGGGGGTGACAAGAGGTGCATGGGGGTTATGGAGGTGATGAGAGGTGCAGTTTTTTTTTGTGTGGGGGTGATAAGAGATGCAGGGATGTGTTATTGGGGTGACAAGAGGTGCAGAGGGGGTTATGGGGGTGAGGAGAGGTGCAGGGGGGTTATGAGGGTGATGAGAGGTGCAGGGGGGTTATGGGGGTGATAAGAGGTGCAGGGGGTGATGAGAGGTGCAGGGGAGTTAGGGGGTGATAAGAGGTGTAGGGGGGTGATGAGAGGTGCAGGGGGGTTATGGGGGTGATAAGAGTTGCAGGGGGTGATGAGAGGTGCAGGGGTTTGGGTGTGATAAGATGTGCAGTGGGGGTAATGGGGGTGATGAGATGTGCAGGGGGTGATGAGAGGTGCAGGGGGGGTGATGAGAGGTGCAGGGGGGTTATGGGGGTGATAAGAGGTGCAGGGCGGTGATAAGAGGTACAGGAGGGTGATAAGAGGTGCAGGGAGGGTTATGGAGGTGATAAGAGGTGCAGGGGAGTGATAAGAGGTGCAGGGGGGGTTATGGGGGTGATGAGAGGTGCAGGGGGGTGATGAGAGGTGCAGGGGGTTATGGGTGTGATAAGAGGTGCATGGGGGTTATGGGGTTGATGAGAGGTGCAGGGGAGGTGATGAGAGGTGTGGGGGGGGGGGTGATGAGAGGTGCGGGGGTTTATGGGGATGATGAGAGGTGCATTGGGGGTTATGGGGGTGATAAGAGTTGCGGGTGGTTATGGGGGTGATGAGAGGTGCAGTTTTTTTGTGTGGGGGTAATAAGAGATGCAGGGGGTGTTATGGGGGTGACAAGAGGTGCAGGGGGGTTATGGGGGTGATGAGAGGTGCAGGGGGTTATGGGGGTGATAAGAGCTGCAGGGGGTTATGGGTGTGATAAGAAGAGCAGGGGGGGTTATGGGGGGTGATGAGAGGTGCAGGGGGGGTGATGAAAGGTGCAGGTGGGTGATGAGAGGTGCGGGGGTTTATGGGGATGATGAGAGGTGCAGGGGGTTATGGGGGTGATGAGAGGTGCAGGGGGCAGGTTATAGGGGTGATGAGAGGTGCAGAGGGGGTTATAGGGGTGATGAGAAGAGGTGCTGGCGGGTTATGAGGTTGATATGAGAAGAGGTTATAGGTTATAGGGGTGATGAGAGGTGCAGAGGGGCTTATAGTAGTGATGAGTAGAGGTGAGGGGGGGGAGGTTATAGTAGTGATAAGGAGAGGTGCGGGGGATTATATTAGTGATGAGGAGAGGTGCGGGGGGGGGGGGGGGGGGGTTATAGTAGTGATGAAGAGAGGTGCCGGAGGGGTTATAGTAGTGATGAGGAGAGGTGCGGGGGGGGGGGGGGGGGTTATAGTAGTGATGAGGAGAGGTGCGGGGGGGGGTTATAGTAGTGATGAGGAGAGGTGCTGGGGGGGGGGTTATAGTAGTGATGAGGAGAGGTGCAGGGGGGGTTGGGTTTGAGCTGTGGGGGGCCCAGGCCTTGAGCTGTGTAAGGGGCCCCGAAATTTCTTATGGCAGCCCTGGCGCTGGTACTTAATGCTCTAGGACATACATTTATGTCCTGTACATGAAGGGAGCACAGGAGCTGCGCTCTCCTCATGCATGGCTGGTCCTGGCTGCTATCAATAGCCGGGCACCTGCCGGTAATGGCAGAAATCAGAGATCGCGCTGATGTCCACCTTTTAACCTCTGAGGTACTTTGGTTATTGAAAGAGCTTTATTGATCGTTCAGTCATTACAAGTCATACAATAAATTTCAATCACACAAAGCATGAAAGTACAATACACAGCAAAGGTTCACTAAGCTCCACATCACACGGCATGTTACTCTTACACTCCACCCAACTCTGTAAGATAAAAAAACACAAGAAACCGGCAACTGCGGCAGCGGCGATGGCTCATCTGATTACCCACCACACGACCGCAGGGATCAGATGAGTCAAGATGGCTGATGGAGGTCTCCTTACCTACCTGTGGACGATCTAAGGGTCTTCCCCCTGTCTGCCTTCTAGCAGACCAGAGAAGTAGATCGCCAACAATACTGATCAGTGCTATGCTTATGCATAGCACTGATCCATATTAGCAATTTAATGATTTCTATAAAGTTGGGACTAAGCTCCTCCCCTCTCACAACAATAAAAATGTAAATCGTCCCTTTTTCCCATTTTATCCCACCCCAAAATTTTTTTTTTAGAAATAAACCTAATTGGTATCAGCATGTATAGATGTCTGAACTATCAAAATATAACGTTAGTAATCCTGCACAGTTGTAAACATTGAAAACAAAAGTAAAAAATTGCTGCTTTTTGTTCACATCACATTCCAAAAATAATTAATAAAAGTAGTTAAAAAGTCACATATACGCAAAAGTTGTCAGTTGTCAGTCCCGGCCACCGCAGAAAAGAAGAAACCACGGATGGCCAGGTGAGTGTGTCTGTAAATGTATCTATCTGTAGTGTGGGTTTTGTGTGTGTTTCGGTCGGTCAGGCGGGGAGTAAGTGTGCTGTCTAACCTTATGTTGGGAAACTATGCTATCTACCTAATGTGAGGGAACTATGCTCTCTACCTAATGTGGGGGAACACTGATGCCTACCTAATGTGGCGGAACACTGATATCTACCTAATGTGAGGTACTATGCTGTCTACCTAATGTGGGGAAACTATGCTGTCGGGGGAGGTGGGGATGGGGTACTAAGATTGACTGTGTGATTGCGTGTGTGGGGGGGACCAAAAAATTGCTTGCCCAGGGTCCAATCAAAAATAAAGACGGCCCTGCACCTACCACAAGCACAAGTAGGACCCATGTTAGTGTTATCCAATCTAATATGTGTCAGGAGGCCTGACAATACCCTGTTTTAGTGTACAGCGCATGCGCCGCCTCCGGGAGTACCCAATAAGTGGCGAATAAGCCATACACTAGCATGGGGTGCAAGAGCAGGGATGGCGGTTATGAATATTGATGAGCAGGGCCTGCCCGGCGGTGAAGATGATGTCAGCGTTCCCCTAGCTTGGTTCGGAGCTCCAAAGCTCTCATTTGCATAAAAAGAAAAAGGCGAACTGCGTCGGAACGGCTGGGCGAATCTGGATGCCGTGAGTATTGTTGTGATCAGCATCACCCGCACTACAGGCCTGTGTGACAGGTTTAGTGCAGGTGATAATCCTGCCAGAGTTCCTTCAAAATTGATCTATTCTTACCCCTATAACACTTTTTGGGGGGGCTGCATGAGGGACTCATTATTTGCGCCATTATCTGCAATTTTTATCAATAACTTTTGTTTCATTGGGACCTTTTGATCACTTTTTATTAGTTTTTCCTGCCTAGTGATGTGATAATGATCAGCAATTCTGGCGTTTGGTTAATTTTACTCTTATGCCGTTCACCGCACGGAATCGTAAAAAGCTAGAGAAGAAACAGGAAGAAAGATTGGTAAGTACAATTTAAACTATACAGCCATCGCTATAGATGACAACCAATCAGATCACATCTTTCATTTTTCAGAGGTTTCTTTAAAAACTAAAGAAGGAATCTGATTGGTTGCTATGGGCAACTCAGCATGTATTCCTCTGGACAGGTTTGGATAAATCTCCCCCAGAGTGACCACATTTCTTCCAATAGTCAGTGCGCAAAATATTATGGAGGAGATTTATCAAAACCTGTGTAGAGGTAGGGTGGAGCAGTTGCCCATAGCAACCAATCAGGGTGCTTTTTTTTTTTAATTTCCCAGTGGCCTTTTTCAAAATGAAAGGAGCAATCTGATTGGTTGCTATGGGCAACTGCACCAGTCTCCCTCTACACAAGTTTTGATAAATCTCCCTCTATATCACTGATTCTCCTCCTGTGTGAACGCGGCTCTAGGCTGTTCTCACACACCAGTACTTGGCCATATCAGTATATGTAAGCCAAAACCAGGAGTGGGTCCAAAACATGGAAAAGGTCCAAATCTTTTCTCTGTTGGCTCCTCTTCTGATTTTGGGTAACAAATAATGAAGTAAAATACTGCAGTGTGAATCCGGCCTTAGTTCATTTGCCCCAATGTGTCTTTATTCAGCACAGTATATAACGGTATTCAGTAATTTCCCCCCCGAGTGGTGGCCAGCATGTTACCATTATAGTCTATGGATGGTTTATATAATGTAAATCACATGATGGTAGAGGGTATACAAGGCGGTGATGTCACAGATGTAATCGGCTGCATCTATGACATCACCGCTGTCTGAGTCTTTGAGGGTTTGTGAAGGAGCGAGACAAGATGTCTGGTAAGTGTTGTCTTTATTATATTATTTGAGGGGGTTTTATTTGATGTCAAAAATCAGTATTTTGACCTTATTACCTGAGGGGGCGTGGTTTAGCGTAAAGGGGGGTGGGGCAGCCATAAAATATAGTTCCAGTGTGTGCCAGTTCCAGGCTGGCATAGATACCTGTGGCTGCCATCCTGGATTTATCAAGCATTTACAATGCCAGTCTTAGTAACCCCCTGCCTGTCTAAGCATTGCTTCTCTTTTATTTCTAATAGATCTCTATGTAGCGAGTGTGTGTGCGTTCAGCGCTGTGATATGGGTGGGCTTTGCCCTATATAAAATTTATAGGTAAGTCCCTGCATTACTGCACTAGAGCGATGTGACCGTGTTCACACAAGCCTTATTGGAATAGCTTCTCATTGTTAGTTTTTCTATTTTAGAAAGAAGAGCAGCCATGCCTGGCTTAGGGACCTGGAGGCGGCGTCCGAAGATGAGCCATGTAATGAGAACTTATAATGGACCCGTCAGGTTGGGATTTTGTTCTCCATGTAATATAGAGCAGTGGATTCATGTTCTTCTTGTTTTTCTAGTGGCGTATTACCAAGAGGAGTTTGACTTCTCTACTTCCGTCCTGATCCTAGAGGAAGAGGAGTGAGAGGAGGACGTAAAAAGAACATCATAGAGCCTGAAGAACATCATCGGCCTATATAATAATCATAAAATATATATCTATATATCCATATATGTGTGCGCCTTTTGTCTGGCATTTTTTACCTCAAAATTTTCAATAAAAATCCTGGAATAACATGACATAATGGGAATAACACGTCCTCACACAGTTCTGTAGGGAGAAAAATATAGGGGTCCGAATATGGCAATTTAAATATGCCTTTTTTATTTTATAAAACTTTAATATTTCAAAAGCAGTAAAACATAACAACTACACAAATTGGGCAGAACTGTAATTGTACTGACATGAGTTAATATGTTAGGTTTACTTTATAGTAAACAGCATAAAGTCGTGGGTTGTGGATTCCCAGTATATTTTATAAAACATTTGTGGTGTTGTTACAAAAATTCAATCAGTCCCCAAAGTATGGCAAGACAGAAGATTGTCCCGGTCCTTAAAGGGGTATACCCACCAAGGACAACATCTTCAAAGATGGCACTTTAAAAAAAAATAATAATAATAATTTCAAAAATGTGTTTCTGGGGCTGGATTAAAAAAAGGAAAAAATACCTATACTTGCCTAGTCCCAGTCTCCCCTCAGGTTCCGCTCGGTACCATCCGGTCCCCCAATCTTCTGTCTTCTTCCTGCTTCTGAGACAAGCGCTGGATGCAGGACCTGCTGGCACAGCCAATCACTGGCCCAGAGGTGACACTGCAGCCTGTGATTTATTGAGCCATCGCTCATCTCGGAAGCAAGAAGATAACAGAAGATTAGGGGAGCCAAACAGGAGCTGATAACAGTGATAGCAGGTTTCCTTTAACCCCCTAATGACATGGGATGTAAATGTACGTCCTGATGCACTGGTCAGGGCCGCCATCAGGGGGGTACAACCCATACAACTGTATGGGGCCCGAATCTTCAGGAGGCCCGGACGTCCCTGGACCTTTTTTTTTTTTGGAAATTATTTTATTGCCTTGTCAGTGAGTGACTGCGACTGTCACTCACTGACCACTGGGTGCGGACCGGGACTCATTGTCCAGGGGGCCCACACATTTCATTACTTCTTCCTAGGGTGCGGGCCCCTTAAGAGTAATGGCAGGGCCGGACAGGCCAGGGGCTGATGGGAGTAGAGACGTCACGTGCCCTGCGCAGGCATGCACGTCTACTCCAATCACCTTACCTGTCCCTGCCTACGTCCCCGCACGATCTCCTGCAGAGACGATCCTCAGTGATAGGAGCAGCAGCAGCCTCTGCTGCCTCCAGCCGCTGCACTGATCCCCGGCGGTGGCAGAGTAGGTGAACTTGCGGGGGGGGGGGGGGGGGGAGATGCGGTCGTGTTCTGGTGATGAGAGGTGCGGGGGGCGTGTTATGGGGTGACTAGAGGTGCATTGGGGGTTATGGGGGTGATGAGAGGTGCAGTTTTTTTTTGGGGGGGTGATAAGAGATTCAGGGGGTGTTATGGGGGTGACAATAGGTGAAGGGGGAGGGTTATGTGGGTGATGAGAGGTGCAGGGGGGGTTATGGGGGGTGCTAAGAGGTGTAGGGGAGGTTATGGGGAGATAATAGGTGCAGGGGGTGCAGGGGGGTGATGAGAGATGCAGGAGGGGTGATGAGAGGTGCAGGGGGGGGTGATGAGAGGTGCAGGGGTGTATGGGGATGATGAGAGGTGCAGGGGGTTATGGGGGTGATAAGAGGTGCGGGGGGTTATGGGGGTGATAAGAGGTGCGGGGGGGCATGTTATGGGGTGACAAGAGGTGCCTGGGGGGTTATGGGGGTGATGAGAGGTGCAGGTTTTTTGTGTGGGGGTGATAAGAGATGCAGGGGGATTATGGGGGTGATGAGAGGTTCAGGGGGGGGGTTATGGGGGGTGATAAGAGGTGTAGGGGAAGTTATGGGGCTGATGAGAGGTGCAGGGGGGTTATGGGGGTGATAAGAGGTGCAGGGGAGGGGGGTAATGGGGGTGATGAGAGGTGCAGGGGAGTTATGGGGGTCATGAGAGGTGCAGGGGAGTGATAAGAGGTGCAGGGGGATTATTTGGGGTGATGAGAGGTGCAGGGGGGGTTATGGGGGGGATAAGAAGTGCAGGGGGGCATGTTATTGGGTGACAAGAGGTGCATGGGGGGTTATGGGGGTGATGAGAGGTACAGGTTTTTTGTGTGGGGGTGATAAGAGATCCAGGGAGGTGTTATGGGGGTGACAAGAGGTGCAGGGGGGATTATGGGAGTGATGAGAGGTGCAGGGGGGTTATGGGGGTCATGAGAGGTGCAGGGGAGTGATAAGAGGTGCAGGGGGATTATTTGGGGTGATGAGAGGTGCAGGGGGGGTTATGGGGGGGATAATAAGTGCAGGGGGGGCGTGTTATTGGGTGACAAGAGGTGCATGGGGGTTATGGGGGTGATGAGAGGTACAGGTTTTTTGTGTGGGGGTGATAAGAGATCCAGGGAGGTGTTATGGGGGTGACAAGAGGTGCAGGGGGGATTATGGGAGTGATGAGAGGTGCAGGGGGGTTATGGAGGGTGATAAGAAGTGTAGGGGAGGTTATGGGGGTGAGAAGAGGTGCAGGGGAGGTGATGAGAGGTGCAGGGGAGTTATGGGGGTGATAAGAGGTGCAGGGCGGTGATAAGAGGTACAGGAGGGTGATAAGAGGTGCAGGGGGGTTTGGTGGGTGATAAGAGGTGCAGGGGAGTGATAAGAGGTGCAGGGGGGGTTATGGGAGTGATGAGAGGTGCAGGGGGTGATGAGTGTGATAAGAGGTGCAGGGGGGTTATGGGGGTGATGAGAGGTGCAGGGGGGGTTATGGGGGTGATGAGAGGTGCAGGGGGGTTATGGGGGTGATAAGAGGTGTAGGGAGGTTATGGGGGTGCAGGGGGTGCAGGGTGGTGATGGTGATGAGAGGTGCAGGGGGGTTATGGGGGTGATAAGAGGTGCGGGGGGGCATGTTATGGGGTGACAAGAGGTGCCTGGGGGGTTATGGGGGTGATGAGAGGTGCAGGTTTTTTGTGTGGGGGTGATAAGAGATGCAGGGGGATTATGGGGGTGATGAGAGGTTCAGGGGGGGTTATGGGGGGTGATAAGAGGTGTAGGGGAGGTTATGGGGTTGATAAGAGGTGCAGGGGTGCAGTGGGATAATGAGAGGTGCAGGGGGTGATGAGGGTGATAAGAGGTGCAGGGGAGGTGATGAGAGGTGCAGGGGAGTAATGGGGGTGATAAGAGGTGCAGGGCGGTGATAAGAGGTACAGGAGGGTGATAAGAAGTGCAGGGGGTTTTGGGGGTGATAAGAGGTGCAGGGGAGTGATAAGGGTTGCATGGGGGGTTATGGGGGTGATGAGAGGTGCAGGGGGTGATGAGAGGTGCAGGGGGGTTATGGGTGTGATAAGAGGTGCAGGGGGTTTATGGGGTTGATGAGAGGTGCAGGAGAGGTGATGAGAGGTGCAGGGGGGGTGATGAGAGGTGCGGGGGTTTATGGGGATGATGAGAGGTACATGGGGGGTGATGGGGGTGATAAGAGGTGCGGGGGGTTATGGGGGTGATGAGAGGTGCAGTTTTTTTGTGGGGGTGATAAGACATGCAGGTGGGTGTTATGGGGGTGACAAGAGGTGCATGGGGGGTTATGGGGGTGATGAGAGGTGCAGGGGGGTTATGAGGGTGATGAGAGGTGCAGGGGGGTTATGAGGGTGATGAGAGGTGCAGGGGGGGTTATGTGGGGTGATAAGAGGTGTAGGGGAGGTTATTGGGGTGATAAGAGGTGCAGCGACGTGGGGGTGATGAGAGGTGCAGGGGGTGATGGGGTGATAAGAGGTGCAGGGGGGTGATGAGAGGTGCAGGGGAGTTATGGGGGTAATAAGAGGTGCAGGGGGTGATGAGAGGTACAGGAGGGTGATAAGAGATGCAGGGGGGGTTATGGGGGTGATAACAGGTGCAGGGGGGTGATGAGAGGTGCAGGGGGGTTTGGGTGGGATAAGATGTGCAGTGGGGGTAATGGGGGTGATGAGATGTGCAGGGGGTGATGAGAGGTGCAAGGGGGAGATGAGAGGTGCAGGGGTTTATGGGGATGATGAGAGGTGCAGGGGGGGTTATGGGGGTGACAAGAGGTGCAGGGGGGTTATGGGGTGATGAGAGGTGCAGGGGGGTTATGAGGGTGATGAGAGGTGCAGGGGGGGTGATGGGGTTATAAAAGGTGCAAGGGGGGTTATGGGGTTGATGAGAGGTGCAGGGGAGGTGGTGAGAGGTGCAGGGGGGGTGATGAGAGGTGCGGGGGGTTTATGGGGATGATGAGAGGTGCAAGGGGGGTAATGGGGTTCATAAGAGGTGCGGGCGGGTTTGGGGGTGATGAGAGGTGCAGTTTTTCTTGTGGGGGTTACAAGAGATGCAGGGGGTGTTATGGGGGTGACAAGAGGTGCAGGAGGATTATGGGGTTGATGAGAAGTGCAGGGGGGTTATGGGGGGTGATAAGAGGTGTAGGGGAGGTTATCGGGGTGATAAGAGGTGCAGCGGGGGGGGGGGTGATGAGAGGTGCAGGGGGGTGATGGGGGCGATAAGAGGTGCAGGGGGTGAAGAGAGGTGCAGGGGAGTTATGGGGGTGATAAGAGGTGCAGGGGGGATTATGGGGGTATTAAGAGGTGCAGGGGGGTGATGAGAGGTGCAGGGGGGTTTGGGTGTGATAAGATGTGCAGTGGGGGTAATGGGGGTGATGAGATGTGCAGGGGGTGATGAGAGGTGCAGGGGGGTGATGAGAGGTGCAGGGGTTTATGGGGATGATGAGAGGTGCAGGGGGGTTATGGGGTTGATAAGAGGTGCGGGGGGTTATGGGGGTCATGAGAGGTGCAGTTTTTTTGTGTGGGGGTGATAAGAGATGCAGGGGGCGGTGTTATGGGGGTGACAAGAGGTGCAGGGGGGTTATGGGGTGATGAGAGGAGCAGGGGTGGTTATGAGGGTGATGAGAGGTGCAGGGGGGGTTATGGGGGGTAATAAGAGGTGTAGGGGAGGTCATAGGGGTGATAAGAGTGCAAGGGGGTGATGGGGGTGATAAGAGGTGCAGGGGGTGATGAGAGGTGCAGGGGAGTTATGGGGGTGATAAGAGGTGCAGGGGGTGATGAGAGGTACAGGAGGGTGATAAGAGGTGCAGGGGGTTATGGGGGTGATAAGAGGTGCAGGGGGTGATGAGAGGTGCAGGGTGGTTTGGGTGTGATAAGATGTGCAGTGGGGGTAATGGGGGTGATGAGATGTGCAGGGGGCGTGTTATGGGGTGACAAGAGGTGCATGGGGGGTTATGGGGGTGATGAGAGGTGCATGTTTTTTGTGTTGGGGTGATAAGAGATGCAGGGGTGATTATGGGGGTGATGAGAGGTTCAGGGGGGGTTATGGGGGGGGGTGATAAGAGGTGTAGGAGAGGTTATGGGGTTGATAAGAGGTGCAGGGGGTGCAGGGGGGGTGATGAGAGGTGCAGGGGTGATGAGGGTGATAAGAGGTGCAGGGGAGGTGATGAGAGGTGCAGGGGGGTAATGTGGGTGATAAGAGGTGCAGGGCGGTGATAAGAGGTACAGGAGGGTGATAAGAGGTGCAGGTTTTTTTGGGGGGTGATAAGAGGTGCAGGGGAGTGATAAGAGGTGCATGGGGCTTATGGGGGTGATGAGAGGTGCAGGGGGGTGACGAGAGGTGCACAGGGGTTTTGGGTGTGATAAGAGGTGCAGGGGGTTTATGGGGTTGATGAGAGGTGCAGGGGAGGTGATGAGAGGTGACGGGGGGGTGATGAGAGGTGCGGGGGTTTATGGGCATGATGAGAGGTGCATGGGGGTAATGGGAGGGTGATAAGAGGTGCAGGTTTTTTTGGGGGTGATAAGAGGTGAAGGGGAGTGATAAGAGGTGCATGGGGGGTTATGGGGATAATGAGAGGTGCAGGGGGGTGATGAGAGGTGCAGAGGGGTTATGGGTGTGATAAGAGGTGCAGGGGGTTTATGGGGTTGATGAGAGGTGCAGGGGAGGTGATGAAAGGTGAGGGGGGGTGATAAGTGGTGCAGGGGGTTATGGGGGTGATGAGAGGTGCAGTTTTTTTGTGGGGGTGATAAGACATGCAGAGGGGTGTTATGCGGGTGACAAGAGGTGCAAGGGGGGTTATGGGGGTGATGAGAGGTGCAGGGGGGGTTATGAGGGTGATGAGAGGTGCAGGGGGGTTATGTGGGGTGATAAGAGGTGTAGGGGAGGTTATGGGGGTGATAAGAGGTGCAGCGTGGGGGGGTGGTGAGAGGTGCAGGGGGGTGATGGGGGTGATAAGAGGTGCAGGGGGGTGATGAGAGGTGCAGGGGAGTTATGGGGGTGATAAGAGGTGCAGGGGGTGATGAGAGGTACAGGAGGGTGATAAGAGGTGCAGGGGGGTTATGGGGTTGATGAGAGGTGCAGGGGGGGGGGTTATGGGAGTGATAAGAGGTGCAGGGGGGTGATGAGAGGCGCAGGGGGGTGATGAGAGGTGCAGGGGGGTTTCAGTGTGATAAGATGTGCAGTGGGGGTAATGGGGGTGATGAGATGTGCAGGGGGGTGATGAGAGGTGCAGGGGGGTGATGAGAGGTGCAGGGGTTTATGGGGATGATGAGAGGTGCAGAGGGGGTTATGGGGGTGATAATAGGTGTGGGGGGGTTATGGGGGTGATGAGAGGTGCAGGTTTGTTGTGTGGGGTGATAAGAGATGCAGGGGGCGGTGCTATGGGGGTGACAAGAGGTGCAGGGGGGGTTAGAAGGGTGATGAGAGGTGCAGGGGGGGTTATGGGGGTGATAAGAGGTGTAGGGGAGGTTATGGGGGTGATAAGAGGTGCAGGGGTGGTGATAAGAGGTGCAGGGGGGTGATGGGGGTGATAAGAGGTGCAGGGGGGTGATGAGAGGTGCAGGGGAGTTAGTGATAAGAGGTGCAGGGGGGTGATGAGAGGTACAGGAGGGTGATAAGAGGTACAGGGGGGTTATGGGGGTAATAAGAGGTGCAGGGGGTTGATGAGAGGTGCAGGGTGGTTTGGGTGTGATAAGATGTGCAGTGGGGGTAATGGGGGTTAGACAAGTTCAATTTGTTTTGGAACGAATACTAAACTTAACAAATTTTCGGGTGTTCGTTAAAATCCGAATGCACGAAAAAAAAATTGAATATTTCCGAAAAAGAATACGAATATACAGTTAACGAATGCATTCGTTAAGTAACGAATAATGCAAGTTAACGAATAACGAATGCATTCGTTATCAGTAAACCGAATGTTAGGAATGAATTAGGAAAACTTGCCTTCCTACACAGAGAAAACTGCAAAAAAAGGTGAAAACAACAAGAATCCTAAGGTAACACCTGCTACTAAAAGAGGATCAGCAAGTGAAAGTAATGTGCATTTAGTTTAGTAACGAATGCTAAATTTAACGAATTTTACAGATAGTGATATGGGGGTGATAAGAGGTGCAGTGGAGTGATAAGAGGTGCAGGGGGGGTTATGGGAGTGATGAGAGGTGCAGGGGGTGATGAGAGGTGCAGGGGGGTTATGGGTGTGATAAGAGGTGCAGGGGGGTTATGGGGGTGATGAGAGGTGCAGGGGAGATGATGAGAGGTGCAGGGGGGTGATGAGAGGTGCGGGAGTTAATGGGGATGATGAGAGGTGTAAGGGGGGTAATGGGGGTGATATGAGGTGCGGAGGGTTACGGGGGTGAAGAGAGGTGCAGGTTTTTTTGTGTGGGGGTGTTATGGGGGTGACAAGAGGTGCAGGGGGGTTATGGGGGTGATGAGAGGTGCAGGGGGGTAATGGGGGTGATAAGAGGTGCGGGGGGTTATGGGGGTGATGAGAGGTGCAGGTTTTTTTTGTGGGGGTGAGAAGAGATGCAGGGGGTGTTATGGGGGTGACAAGAGGTGCAGGGGGGGGTTATGGGGGTGATGAGAGGTGCAGGGGGGTTATGGGTGTGATAAGAGGTGCAGGGGGGTTATGGGTGTGATAAGAGGTGCAGGGGGGTTATGGGGGTGATGAGAGGTGCAGGGGGTGATGAGAGGTGCAGGGGGTGATGAAAGGTGCAGGTGGGTGATGAGAGGTACAGGGGTTTATGTGGATGATGAGAGGTGCAGGGGGGGTTATGGGGGTGATAAGAGGTGCGGGGGGTTATGGGGGTGATGAGAGGTGCAGTGGGTTATGGGGGTGATGAGAGGTGCAGGAGGCAGGTTATAGGGGTGATGAGAGGTGCAGAGGGGGTTATGGGGGTGATGAGAAGAGGTGCTGGCGGGTTATGGGGTTGATATGAGGAGAGGTGCGGGGGGGTTATAGTAGTGATGAGGAGAGGTGCGGGGGGGGGGGGGTTATAGCAGTGGTGATTAGAGGTGCGGGGGGGTTAAAGTAGTGATGAGGAGAGGTGCGGGGGAGGGGGGTTATAGTAGTGATGAGGAGAGGTGCGGGGGGGGGGTTATAGTAGTGATGAGGAGAGGTGCTGGGGGGGGTTATAGTAGTGATGAGGAGAGGTGCAGGGGGGGGGGTTGGGTTTGAGCTGTGGGGGGCCCAGGCCTTGAGCTGTGTAAGGGGCCCCGAAATTTCTTATGGCAGCCCTGGCGCTGGTACTCAATGCTCTAGGACATACATTTATGTCCTGTACATGAAGGGAGCACAGGAGCTGCGCTCTCCTCATGCATGGCTGGTCCTGGCTGCTATCAATAGCCGGGCACCTGCCGGTAATGGCAGAAATCAGAGATCGCGCTGATGTCCACCTTTTAACCTCTGAGATACTGTGGTTATTGAAAGAGCTTTATTGATCGTTCAGTCATTACAAGTCATACAATAAATTACAATCACACAAAGCATGAAAGTACAATACACAGCAAAGGTTCACTAAGCTCTACATCACACGGCATGTTACTCTTACACTCCACTCAACTCTGTAAGATAAGAAATCACCAGAAATCGGCAACTGCGGCAGCGGCGATGGCTCATCTGATTACCCACCACACGACCGCAGGGATCAGATGAGTCAAGATGGCTGATGGAGGTCTCCTTACCTACCTGTGGATGATCTAAAGGTCTTCCCCCTGTTTGCCTTCTAGCAGACCAGAGAAGTAGATCACCAATAATATTGATCAGTGCTATGCTTATGCATAGCACTGATCCATATTAGCAATTTAATGATTGCTATAAATAGTGGGGACTAAGCCCCTCCCCTCTCACCACAATAAAAATGTAAATCGTCAGTCAGGCAGGGAGTAAGTGTGCTGTCTAACCTTATGTTGGGAAACTATGCTGTCTACCTAATGTGAGGGAACTATGCTCTCTACCTAATGTGGGGAAACTATGCTGTCTACCTAATGTGAGGGAACTAGGCTCTCTACCTAATGTGGGGGTACTGTGCTGTCTACCTAGTGTGGGGAAACACTGATTTCTACCTAATGTGAGGGTACTATGCTGTCTACCTAATGTGGGGAAACTATATTGTCGGGGGAGGTGGGGATGGGGTACTAAGATTGACTGTATGATTGCGTGTGTGTGTGTGGGGGGGGGGGGGGAGACCAAAAAATTGCTTGCCCAGGGTCCAATCAAAATTAAAGACGGCCCTGCACCTAACACAAGCACAAGTAGGACCCATGTTAGTGTTATCCAATCTAATATGTGGCAGGAGGCCTGATAATACCCTGTGTTAGTGTACAGCGCATGCGCCGCCTCCGGGAGTACCCAAGAAGCGGCGAATGCGCCATACACTAACATGGGGTGCAAGGGCAGGGAGGGGGGTTATGAATATTGATGAGCAGGGCCTGCCCGGCGGTGAAGATGATGTCAGCATTCCCCTAGCTCGGTTCGGAGCTCCGCCCATGCCCCAAAGCTCTCATTTGCATAAAAAGAAAAAGGCGAACTGCGTCAGAACCGCTGGGCAAATCTGGATGCCGTGAGTATTGTTTTGATCAGCATCACCCGCACTACAGGCCTGTGTGACAGGTTTAGTGCAGGTGATGATCCTGCCAGATTTCCTTTAAAATGTATCTATTGTTACCCACATAACACTTTTTGGGGGGGCTGCATGAGGGGCTCATTATTTGCGCCATTATCTGCAATTTTTATCAGTAACTTTTGTTTCATTGGGACCTTTTGATCACTTTTTATTAGTTTTTCCTGACTAGTGATGTGATAATAATCAGCAATTCTGGTGTTTGGTTAATTTTACGCTTATGCCGTTCACCGCACGGAATCGTAAAAAGCTAGAGAAGAAACAGGAAGAAAGATTGGTAAGTACAATTTACACTATACAGCCACCGCTATAGATGACAACCAATCAGATCACTTCTTTCATTGTTCAGAGGTTTCTTTAAAAACTAAAGAAGGAATCTGATTGGTTGCTAAGGGCAACTGCTCTACTTTTCCTCATCTTGAAGAATACTTGGGAAACTGTTAGCAGTGGTCTCCAAACTGTGGTCCTCTAGATGTAGCAAAACTACAACTCCCAGAATGCCCGGACAGCCAACGGCTATCCGGGCATGCTGGGAGTTATAGTTTTGCAACAAGTCTACACTTTGGAAACCACTGACATAGAGGGGCAGATTTATCAAAACCTGTCCGGAGGAAAAGTTGCCGAGTTGCCCATAGCAACCAATCAGATCCCTTTTTTCATTTTTCAGAGGCCTTTTCAAAAATGAAAGAAGGAATCTGATTGGTTGCTATGGGCAACTCAGCAACTTTTCCTCTGGACAGGTTTTGATAAATCTCCCCCAGAGTGACCACATTTCTTCCCATAGTCAGTGCGCAAAATATTATGGAGGAGATTTATCAAAACCTGTGTAGAGGTAGGGTGGAGCAGTTGCCCATAGCAACCAATCAGGGTGCTTCTTTTATTTCCCAGAGGCCTTTTTCAAAATGAAAGGAGCAATCTGATTGGTTGCTATGGGCAACTGCACCAGTCTCCCTCTACACAAGTTTTGATAAATCTCCCTCTATATCACTGATTCTCCTCCTGTGTGAACGCGGCTCTAGGCTGTTCTCACACACCAGTATTTGGCCATATCAGTATATGTAAGCCAAAACCAGGAGTGGGTCCGAAACATGGAAAAGGTCCAAATCTTGGCTCCTCTTCTGATTTTGGGTAACAAATAATGAAGTAAAATACTGCAGTGTGAATCCGGTTTTAGTTCATTTGCCCCAATGTGTCTTTATTCAGCACAGTATATAACAGTGTTCAGTAAGTTCCCCCCCGAGTGGTGGCCAGCATGTTACCATTATAGTCTATGGATGGTTTATATAATGTAAATCACATGATGTTAGAGGGTATACAAGGCGGTGATGTCACAGATGTCAGTGGCTGCATCTATGACATCACCGCTGTCTGAGTCTTTGAGGGTTTGTGAAGGAGCGAGACAAGATGTCTGGTAAGTGTTGTCTTTATTATATTATTTGAGGGGGTTTTATTTGATGTCAAAAATCAGTATTTTGACCTTATTACCTGAGGGGGCGTGGTTTAGCGTAAAGGGGGATGGGGCAGCCATAAAATATAGTTCCAGTGTGTGCCAGTTGCAGGCTGGCATAGATACCTGTAGCTGCCATCCTGGATTTATCAAGCATTTACAATGCCAGTCTTAGTAACCCCCTGCCTGTCTAAGCATTGCTTCTCTTTTATTTCGAATAGATCTCTATGTAGCGAGTGTGTGTGCGTTCAGCGCTTTGATATGGATGGGCTTTGCCCTATATAAAATTTATAGGTAAGTCCCTGCATTACTGCACTAGAGCGATGTGACCGTGTTCACACAAGCCTTATTGGAATAGCTTCTCATTGTTAGTTTTTCTATTTTAGAAAGAAGAGCAGCCATGCCTGGCTTAGGGACCTGGAGGCGGCGTCCGAAGATGAGCCATGTAATGAGAACTTATAATGGACCCGTCAGGTTGGGATTTTGTTCTCCATGTAATATAGAGCAGTGGATTCATGTTCTTCTTGTTTTTCTAGTGGCGTATTACCAAGAGGAGTTTGACTTCTCTACTTCCGTCCTGATCCTAGAGGAAGAGGAGTGAGAGGAGGACGTAAAAAGAACATCATAGAGCCTGAAGAACATCATCGGCCTATATAATAATCATAAAATATATATCTATATATCCATATATGTGTGCGCCTAATGACATAATGGGAATAACACGTCCTCACACAGTTCTGTAGGGAGAAAAATATAGGGGTCCGAATATGGCAATTTAAATATGCCTTTTTTATTTTATAAAACTTTAATATTTCAAAAGCAGTAAAACATAACAACTACACAAATTGGGCAGAACTGTAATTGTACTGACATGAGTTAATATGTTAGGTTTACTTTATAGTAAACAGCATAAAGTCGTGGGTTGTGGATTCCCAGTATATTTTATAAAACATTTGTGGTGTTGTTACAAAAATTCAATCAGTCCCCAAAGTATGGCAAGACAGAAGATTGTCCCGGTCCTTAAAGGTGTATACCCACCAAGGACAACATCTCCAAAGATGGCACTTTAAAAAAAGAAACAAAAAAATCATTATAATTTCAAAAATGTGTTTCTGGGGCCGGATTAAAAAAAGAAAAAAATACCTATACTTGCCTAGTCCCAGTCTCCCCTCAGGTTCCGCTCGGCACCATCCGGTCCCCCAATCTTCTGTCTTCTTCCTGCTTCTGAGACAAGCGCTGGATGCAAGACCTGCTGGCACAGCCAATCACTGGCCCAGAGGTGACACTGCAGCCTGTGATTTATTGAGCCATCGCTCATCTCGGAAGCAAGAAGATAACAGAAGATTAGGGGAGCCAAACAGGAGCTGATAACAGTGATAGCAGGTTTCCTTTAACCCCCTAATGACATGGGATGTAAATGTATGTCCTGATGCGCTGGTCAGGGCCGCCATCAGGGGGGTACCACCCATACAACTGTATGGTGCCCGAATCTTCAGGAGGCCTGGACGTCCCTGGACCTTTTTTTTTTGTAAATTATTTTATTGCCTTGTCAGTGAGTGACTGCGCCTGTCACTCACTGATCTCTGGGTGCGGACCGGGCCTCATTGTCCAGGGGGCCCACACATTTCATTACTTCTTTCTAGGGTGTGGGCCTCTTAAGAGTAATGACAGGGCCAGACAAGCCAGGGTCTGATGGGAGTAGAGACGTCACGTGCTCCGCGCAGGCATGCACGTCTACTCCAATCACCTTACCTGTCCCTGCCTATGTCCCCGCATGATCTCCTGCAGAGACAATCCTCAGTGATAGGAGCAGCAGCAGCCTCTGCTGCCTCACGCCGCTGCAGAGGGACATGCGGGGGGGGGGGGGACATGCGGGGGGGGGGACATGCGGTCGTGTTCTGGTGATGAGAGGTGCGGGGGGCGTGTTATGGGGTGACTAGAGGTGCATTGGGGGATATGGGGGTGATGAGAGGTGCAGTTTTTTTGGGGGGTGATAAGAGATTCAGGGGGGTGTTATGGGGGTGACAAGAGGTGAAGGGGGGTTATGTGGGTGATGAGAGGTGCAGGGGGGGTTATGGGGGGTGCTAAGGGGTGTAGGGGAGGCTATGGGGAGATAATAGGTGCAGGGGGTGCAGGGGGGTGATGAGAGGTGCAAGAGGGGTGATGAGAGGTGCAGGGGGGGTGATGAGAGGTGCAGGGGTGTATGGGGATGATGAGAGGTGCAGGGGGGTTATGGGGGTGATAAGAGGTGCAGGGGGGGTTGATGAGAGGTGCAGGGGAGTCGTGGGGGTGATTAGAGGTACAGGGGGTGATAACAGGTACAGGAGGGTGATAAGAGGTGCAGGGGGGTTATGGGGGTGATAAAAGGTGCAGGGGAGTGATAAGAGGTGCAGGGGGCGTTATGCGGGTGATGAGAGGTGCAGGGGATGATGGGTGTGATAAGAGGTGGAGGGGGGTTATGGGTGTGATGAGAGGTGCAGGGGGGGGGTGATGAGAGATGCAGGGGGGTGATGAGAGGTGCAGGGGGGGTGATGAAAGGTGCAGGGGTGTTGATGAGGGGTGCAGGAGTTTATGGGGCTGATGAGAAGTGCAGGGGGGTTATGGGGGTGATAAGAGGTGCGGGGGGGAGTTATGGGGGGGATGAGAGGTGCAGGGGGGTTATGGGGGTCATGAGAGGTGCAGGGGAGTTATGGGGGTGATAAAAGGTGCAGGGGGTGATAAGAGGTGCAGAGGGGGTTATGGGGGTGATAAGAGGTGCAGGGGAGTGATAAGGGGTGGAGGGGGGTTATGGGGGAGATAATAGGTGTAGGGTGTGCAGGGGGGTGATGAAAGGTGCAGGAGGGGTGATGAGAGGTGCAGGGGGGGGGGGTGATGAGAGGTGCAGGGGTGTATGGGGATGATGAGAGGTGCAGGGGGGTTATGGGGGTGATAAGAGGTGCGGGGGGTTATGGGGGTGATGAGAGGTGCAGGGGGGTTATGGGGGTGATAAGAGGTGTGGGGTTGGGGGTTATGGGGTTGATGAGAGGTGCAGGGGGGGTTATGGGGGTGATGAGAGGTGCAGTGGGGATTATGGGGAGATGAGAGGTGCAGGGGGCATTATGGGGGTGATAAGAGCTGTAGGGGAGGTTATGGGGTGCAGGGACTGCAGGAGGGGGTGATAAGAGGTACAGGTTTTTTTTGGGGTGATAAGAAGTGCAGGGGGGGTTGATGAGAGGTGCAGGGGAGTCGTGGGGGTGATAAGAGGTACAGGGGGTGATAACAGGTACAGGAGGGTGATAAGAGGTGCAGGGGGGTTATGGGGGTGATGAGAGGTGCAGGGGATGATGGGTGTGATAAGAGGTGGAGGGGGGGTTATGGGTGTGATAAGAGGTGCAGGGGGGGTGATGAGAGGTGCAGGGGGGTGATGTGAGGTGCAGGGAGGTGATGAAAGGTGCAGGGGTGTTGATGAGGGGTGCAGGAGTTTATGGGGCTGATGAGAAGTGCAGGGGGGTTATGGGGGTGATAAGAGGTGCGGGGGGGGGGGGTTATGGGGATGATGAGAGGTGCAGGGGGGTTATGGGGGTCATGAGAGGTGCAGGGGAGTTATGGGGGTGATAAAAGGTACAGGGGGTGATAAGAGGTGCAGAGGGGGTTCTGGGGGTGATAAGAGGTGCAGGGGAGTGATAAGGGGTGCAGGGGGGTTATGGGGGAGATAATAGGTGTAGGGTGTGCAGGGGGGTGATGAAAGGTGCATGAGGGTTATAGGGGTGATGGGGGTGATAAGAGGTACAGGAGGGTGATAGGAGGTGCAGGGGGGTTATGGGGGTGATAAGAGGTGCAGGGGAGTGATAAGAGGTGCAGGGGGATTATTGGGGGTGATGAGAGGTGCAGGGGGGTAATGAGAGGTGCAGGGGGGTTATGGGTGTGATAAGAGGTGCAGGGGGGGTTATGGGGTTGATGAGAGGTGCAGGGGAGGTGATGAGAGGTGCAGGGGGGTGATGAGAGGTGCAGGGGTTTATGGGGATGATGAGAGGTGCAAGGGGGGTAATGGGGTTGATAAGAGGTGCGGGGGGTTATGGGGGTGATTAGAGGTGCAGTTTTTTTTTGTGGGGGTTATAAGAGATGCAGGGGGTGTTATGGGAGTGACAAGAGGTGCAGGGGGGGTTATGGGGGTGACAATAGGTGAAGGGGGGGTTATGAGTGTGATGAGAAGTGCAGGGGGGTTATGGGGGGTGATAAGAGGTGTAGGGGAGGTTATGGGGGTGATAAGAGGTGCAGCGGGGGGGGGGGGGGGTGATGAGAGGTGCAGGGGGATGAAGAGAGGTGCAGGGGAGTTATGGGGGTGATAAGAGGTGCAGGGGGGATTATGGGGGTATTAAGAGGTTCAGGGGGGTGATGACAGGTGCAGGGGGGGTTGGGTGTGATAAGATGTGCAGTGGGAGTAACAGGAGTGATGAGATGTGCAGGGGGGTGATGAGAGGTGCAGGGGGGTGATGAGAGGTGCAGGGGTTTATGGGGATGATGAGAGGTGCAGGGGGGGTTATGGGGGTGATAAGAGGTGCGGGGGGTTATGGGGGTGATGAGAGGTGCAGGTTTTTTGTGTGGGGGTGATAAGAGATGCAGGGGGCAGTGTTATGGGGGTAACAAGAGGTGCAGGGGGCTTATGGGGTGATGAGAGGTGTAGGTGGGTGATGGGGGTGATAAGAGGTGCAGGGGGGTGATGAGAGGTGCAGGGGAGTTATGGGGGTGATAAGAGGTGCAGGGGGGTGATGAGAGGTACAGGAGGGTGATAAGAGGTGCAGGGGGGGTTATGGGGGTGATAGGAGGTGCAGGGGGGTGATGAGAGGTGCAGGGTGGTTTGGGTGTGATAAGATGTGCAGTGGGGGTAATGGGAGTGATGAGATGTGCAGGGGGGATAAAAGATTCAGGGGGGTGATGAGAGGTGCAGGGGTTTATGGGGATGATGAAAGGTGCAGGGGGGGTTATGGGGGTGATAAGAGGTGAGGGGGGTTATGGGGGTGTTGAGAGGTGCAGGTTTTTTGTGTGGTGGTGATAACAGATGCAGGGGGCCGTATTATGGGAGTGACAAGAGGTGCAGGGGGGGTTATGAGGGTTATGAGAGGTGCAGGGGGGTTATGGGGGGTGATAAGAGGTGTAGGGGAGGTTATAGGGGTGATAAGAGGTGCAGGGTGGTGATGGGGGTGATAAGAGGTGCAGGGGGGTGATGAGAGGTGCAGGGGAGTTATCGGGGTGATAAGAGGTGCAGTGGGGTGATGAGAGGTACAGGAGGGTGATAAGAGGTGCTGGGGGGTTATGGGGGTGATAAGAGGTGCAGGGGGGTGATGAGAGGTGCAGGGTGGTTTGGATGTGATAAGATGTGCAGTGGGGGTAATGGGGGTGATGAGATGTGCAAGGGGGGATGAGAGATGCAGGGGGGTGATGAGAGGTGCAGGAGTTTATGGGGATGATGAGAGGTGCAGTTTTTTTGGGGGGGTGATAAGAGGTGCGGGGGGTTATGGGGGGTGATGAGAGGTGCAGTTTTTGTGTGTGGGGGTGATAAGAGATGCAGGGGGGTGTTATGGGGGTTGACAAGAGGTGCAGGGGGGGTTATAGGGGTGATGAGAGGTTCAGGGGGGGTTATGGGGGTGACAAGAGGTGCATGGGGGTTATGGGGATGATGACAGGTGCAGGGGGGGTTATGGGGGTAATGAGAGGTGCATGGGGGTTATGGGGGTGATGAGAGGTGTAGGGGGGTTATGGGGGATGATAAGAGGTGTAGGGAGGTTATGGGGGTGCAGGGTGGTGATGGTGGTGAGAGGTGCAGGGAGGTTATGGGGGGGATAAGAGGTGCGGGGGGGCGTGTTATGGGGTGACAAGAGGTGCATGGGGGTTATGGGGGTGATGAGAGGTGCAGGTTTTTTGTGTGGGGGTGATAAGAGATGTAGGGGGTGTTATGGGGGTGACAAGAGGTGCAGGGGGGATTATGGGTGCGATGAGAGGTGCAGGGGGGTTATGGGGGTGATAAGAGGTGTAGGGGAGGTTATGGGGGTGATAAGAGGTGCAATGGGTGCAGGGGGGTAGATGAGAGGTGCAGGGGGGTAATGGGGGTGATAAGAGGTGGAGGGGAGGTGATGAGAGGCGCAGGAGAGTTATGGGGGTGATAAGAGGTGCAGGGCAGTGATAAGAGGTACAGGAGGGTGATAAGAGGTGCAGGGGGGGGGTTGTGGGTGATAAGAGGTGTAGGGGAGTGATAAGAGGTGCAGGGGGGGTTATGGGAGTGATGAGAGGTGCAGGGGGTGATGAGAGGTGCAGGGGGGTTATGGGTGTGATAAGAGGTGCAAGGGGGTTATGGGGGTGATGAGAGGTGAGGGAGGTGATGTGAGGTGCAGGGGGTGATGAGAGGTGCGGGGGTTAATGGGGATGATGAGAGGTGCAGGGGGTTATGGGGGTGATGAGAGGTTTAGGGGGGGTTATGGGGAGGTGATAAGAGGTGTAGGGGAGGTTATGGGGTTGATAAGAGGTGCAGGGGGTGCAGGGGGGGGTGATGAGAGGTGCAGGGGGTGATGGGGGTGATAAGAGATGCAGGGGAGGTGATGAGAGGTGCAGGGGAGTTATGGGGGTGATAAGAGGTGCAGGGCGGTGATAAGAGGTACAGGAGGGTGCTAAGAGGTGCAGGGGGGTTATGGGGGTGATAAGAGGTGCAGGGGGGTGATGAGAGGTGCAGGAGGGTTATGGGTGTGATAAGAGGTGCAGGGGGGGTTATGGGGTTGATTGGGGGGTTAAGGTGCAGGGGAGGTGATGAGAGGTGCAGGGGGGGTGATGAGAGGTGCGGGGGTTTATGCGGACGATGAGAGGTGCAAGGGGGGTAATGGGGTTGATAAGAGGTGCGGGGGGTTACGGGGGTGATGAGAGGTGCATTTTTTTTTGTGGGCTTGATAAGAGATGCGGGGGAGGGGGTGTTATGGGGGTGACAAGAGGTGCGGGGGGGTTATGGGGCTGATGAGAGGTGCATTGGGGTTATGGGGGTGATGAGAGGTGCAGGTTTTTTTTTTGTGGGGGTGATAAGAGATGCAGGGGGGTGTTATGGGGGTGACAAGAGGTGCAGGGGGGTTATGGGGGTGATGAGAGGTGCAGGGGGGTTATGGGGGAGATAAGAGGTGCAGGGGGGTTATAGGTGTGATAAGAGGTGCAGGGGGGTTATAGGTGTGATGAGAGGTGCAGGGGGGGTGATGAGAGGTGCAGGGGGGTGATGAAAGGTGCAGGTGGGTGATGAGAGGTGCAGGGGGGGTTATGGGGGTGATAAGAGGTGCGGGGGGTTATGGGGGTGATGAGAGGTGCAGGGGGTTATGGGGGTGATGAGAGGTGCAGGGGGCAGGTTATAGGGGTGATGAGAAGAGGTGCTGGCGGGTTATGGGGTTGATATGAGGAGAGGTGCGGGGGGGGGGGGTTATAGTAGTGATGAGGAGAGGTGCGGGGGGGGGTTATAGTAGTGATGAGGAGAGGTGCGGGGGGGGGGGGTTATAGCAGTGATGATTAGAGATGCGAGAGGGTTATAGTAGTGATGAGGAGAGGTGCGGGGGAGGGGTTATAGTAGTGATGAGGAGAGGTGCGGGGGGGGGTTATAGTAGTGATGAGGAGAGGTGCGGGGGAGGGGTTATAGTAGTGATGAGGAGAGGTGCGGGGGGGGGGTTATAGTAGTGATGAGGAGAGGTGCTGGGGGGGTTTATAGTAGTGATGAGGAGAGGTGCAGGGGGGGGGGTTGGGTTTGAGCTGTGGGGGCCCAGGCCTTGAGCTGTGTAAGGGGCCCCGAAATTTCTTATGGCAGCCCTGGTGCTGGTACTCAATGCTCTAGGACATACATTTATGTCCTGTACATGAAGGGAGCACAGGAGCTGCGCTCTCCTCATGCATGGCTGGTCCTGGCTGCTATCAATAGCCGGGCACCTGCCGGTAATGGCAGAAATCAGAGATCGCGCTGATGTCCACCTTTTAACCTCTGAGATACTGTGGTTATTGAAAGAGCTTTATTGATCGTTCAGTCATTACAAGTCATACAATAAATTACAATCACACAAAGCATGAAAGTACAATACACAGCAAAGGTTCCCTAAGCTCCACATCACACGGCATGTTACTCTTACACTCCACTCAACTGTGTAAGATAAAAAACCACCAGAAATCGGCAACTGCGGCAGCGGCGATGGCTCATCTGATTACCCACCACACGACCGCAGGGATCAGATGAGTCAAGATGGCTGATGGAGGTCTCCTTACCTACCTGTGGACGATCTAAGGGTCTTCCCCCTGTCTGCCTTCTAGCAGGCCAGAGAATTAGATTGCCAATAATACTGATCAGTGCTATGCTTATGCATAGCACTGATCCATATTAGCAATTTAATTGCTATAAATAGTGGGGACAAAGCCCCTCCCCTCTCACCGCAATAAAAATGTAGATCGTCCCTTTTTCCCATTCCCCCCCCCCCCCCAAAAAAATTTTTTTTTTTTATAAATAAACCTAATTGGTATCAGCATGTATAGATGTCTGAACTATCAATATATAACATTAGTAATCCTGCACAGTTGTAAACACTAAAAACAAAAGTCAAAAATTGCTGCTTTTTGTTCACATCACATTCCAAAAATAATTAATAAAAGTGATTAAAAAGTCACATATACGCAAAAGTTGTCAGTTGTCAGTCCCGACCACCGCAGAAAAGAAGAAACCACGGATGGCCAGGTGAGTGTGTCTGTAAGTGTATCTATCTGTAGTGTGTGTGTAAGTGTGTGTCGGTCGGTCAGGCGGGGAGTAAGTGTGCTGTCTAACCTTATGTTGGGAAACTATGCTGTCTACCTAATGTGAGGGAACTATGCTCTCTACCTAATGTGGGGGTACTGTGCTGTCTACCTAATGTGGGGGAACACTGATATCTACCTAATGTGAGGATACTATGCTGTCTACCTAATGTGGGGGTACTGTGCTGTCTACCTAATGTGGGGGAACACTGATGTCTACCTAATGTGAGGATACTATGCTGTCTACCTAATGTGGGGGTACTGTGCTGTCTACCTAATGTGGGGGAACACTGATGTCTACCTAATGTGAGGGTACTATGCTGTCTACCTAATGTGGGGAAACTATGCTCTCTACCTAATGTGGGGGAACACTGATGTCTACCTAATGTGGGGGACACTGATGTCTACCTAATGTGAGGGTACTATGCTGTCTACCTAATGTGGGGAAACTATGCTGTCGGGGAGGTGGGGATGGGGGAATTAAAATTAACTGTGTGATTGCGTGTGTGAGTGTGTGTGTGTGTGTGTGGGGGGGACAAAAAAAAATCTAAATTAAAGACGGCCCTGCACCTAACACAAGCACAAGTAGGACCCATGTTAGTGTTATCCAATCTAATATGTGGCAGGAGGCCTGATAATAACCTGTGTTAGTGTACAGCGCATGCGCTGCCTCCGGGAGTACCCAAGAAGCGGCGAATGCGCCATACACTAACATGAGGTGCAAGAGCAGGGAGGGGGGTTATGAATATTGATGAGCAGGGCCTGCCCGGCGGTGAAGATGATGTCAGCATTCCCCTAGCTCGGTTCGGAGCTCCGCCCATGCCCCAAAGCTCTCATTTGCATAACAAGAAAAAGGCGAACTGCGTCGGAACGGCTGGGCAAATCTGGATGCCGTGAGTATTGTTTTGATCAGCATTACCGGCACTACAGGCCTGTGTGACAGGTTTAGTGCAGGTGATAATCCTGCCAGAGTTCCTTTAAAATTTATCTATTCTTACCCCTATAACACTTTTTGGGGGGGCTGCATGAGGGGCTCATTATTCGCGCCATTATCTGCAATTTTTATCAGTAACTTTTGTTTCATTGGGACCTTTTGTTCACTTTTTATTAGTTTCCTGACTAGTGATGTGATAATAATCAGCAATTCTGGCGTTTGGTTAATTTTACGCTTATGCCGTTCACCGCACGGAATCGTAAAAAGCTAGAGAAGAAACAGGAAGAAAGATTGGTAAGTACAACTTACACTATACAGCCATCGCTATAGATGACAACCAATCAGATCATTTCTTTCTCTTTTCAGAGGTTTCTTTAAATACAAAAGAAGGAATCTGATCGGTTGCTATGGGCAACTGCTCTACTTTTCCTCATCTTGAAAAATACTGTTAGCAGTGGTCTCCAAACTGTGGTCCTCCAGATGTAGCAAAACTACAACTCCCAGCATGCCCGGACAGCCGTTGGCTGTCCGGGCATGCTGGGAGTTGTAGTTTTGTAACAAGTCTACCCTTTGGAGACCACTGGCATAGAGGGGCAGATTTATCAAAACCTGTCCGGAGGAAAAGTTGCTGAGTTGCCCATAGCAACCAATCAGATCCCTTATTTCATTTTTCAGAGGCCTTTTCAAAAATGAAAGAAGTGATCTGATTGGTTGCTATGGGCAACTCAGCAACTTTTCCTCTGGACAGGTTTTGATAAATCTCCCCAGAGTTACCTCATTTCTTCCCATAGTCAGTGCGCAAAATATTATGGAGGAGATTTATCAAAACCTGTGTAGAGGTAGGGTGGAGCAGTTGCCCATAGCAACCAATCAGGGTGCTTTTTTTTATTTCCCAGAGGCCTTTTTCAAAATGAAAGGAGCAATCTGATTGGTTGCTATGGGCAACTGCACCACTCTCCCTCTACACAGGTTTTGATAAATCTCCCTCTATATCACTGATTCTCCTCCTGTGTGAACGCGGCTCTAGGCTGTTCTCACACACCAGTATTTGGCCATATCAGTATATGTAAGCCAAAACCAGGAGTGGGTCCGAAACATGGAAAAGGTCCAAATCTTGGCTCCTCTTCTGATTTTGGGTAACAAATAATGAAGTAAAATACTGCAGTGTGAATCCGGCCTTAGTTCATCCGAGGGGAGGCCAGCATGTTACCATTATAGTCTATGGACGGTTTATATAATGTAAATCACATGATGGTAGAGGGTATACAAGACGGTGATGTCACAGATGTTGGCGGCTGCATCTATGACATCACCGCTGTCTGAGTCTTTGAGGGTTTGTGAAGGAGCGAGACAAGATGTCTGGTAAGTGTTGTCTTCATTATATTATTTGAGGGGGTTTTATTTGATGTAAAAAATCAGTATTTTGACCTTATTACCTGAGGGGACGTGGTTTAGCGTAAAGGGGGGTGGGGCAGCCATAAAATATAGTTCCAGTGTGTGCCAGTTGCAGGCTGGCATAGATACCTGTGGCTGCCATCCTGGATTTATCAAGCATTTACAATGCCAGTCTTAGTAACCCCCTGCCTGTCTAAGCATTGCTTCTCTTTTATTTCGAATAGATCTCTATGTAGCGAGTGTGTGTGCGTTCAGCGCTTTGATATGGGTGGGCTTTGCCCTATATAAAATTTATAGGTAAGTCCCTGCATTACTGCACTAGAGCGATGTGACCGTGTTCACACAAGCCTTATTGGAATAGCTTCTCATTGTTAGTTTTTCTATTTTAGAAAGAAGAGCAGCCATGCCTGGCTTAGGGACCTGGAGGCGGCGTCCGAAGATGAGCCATGTAATGAGAACTTATAATGGACCCGTCAGGTTGGGATTTTGTTCTCCATGTAATATAGAGCAGTGGATTCATGTTCTTCTTGTTTTTCTAGTGGCGTATTACCAAGAGGAGTTTGACTTCTCTACTTCCGTCCTGATCCTAGAGGAAGAGGAGTGAGAGGAGGACGTAAAAAGAACATCATAGAGCTGAAGAACATCATCGGCCTATATAATAATCATAAAATATATATCTATATATCCATATATGTGTGCGCCTAATGACATAATGGAATAACACGTCCTCACACAATTCTGTAGGGAGAAAAATATAGGGGTCCGAATATGGCAATTTAAATATGCCTTTTTTATTTTATAAAACTTTAATATTTCAAAAGCAGTAAAACATAACAACTACACAAATTGGGCAGAACTGTAATTGTACTGACATGAGTAAATATGTTAGGTTTACTTTATAGTAAACAGCATAAAGTCGTGGGTTGTGGATTCCCAGTATATTTTATAAAACATTTGTGGTGTTGTTACAAAAATTCAATCAGTCCCCAAAGTATGG